>NW_018022355.1:0-6035 GCF_002006095.1 Pseudomyrmex gracilis
GAACGCAGCCATTATACTGGACGTGATTGCACTATATGAATATTGCACAGCAACTTTAACTAAAAAGAACAGACTTAAAATGGCGACGAAATGTTGCAAGTTATTCTATTTAGCAAACCTCTTCCTACATGGAACATTTTTACTGACCACTTTTTTTCTCTATGTACTATCTAGTTAAGTCTCCTTATTCTTACTTCGTGGTTCACATATATGTAATACTCCTATATTGCTAGTCGCGTATCTTCGCAATGAGAGGCACGAGGCCCGAGAAAGGGAGACGCACGAAGTCCAAATATGGGCATAGATGGTCGAGCGTCATTATGCGCCGCATGCGCACAAAGCAGCTGGAGAGAGAGGCTACTATATTGTCTGCACCGTAAGGGCGATGTCCCATTGAGCGGAAATCTATAGCGGAACGGAATGTGCGGAACCAGCTCGACCAATCGTAACCATAGAAAAAGCGAAGGAAAGAAAACGGAATGGCTATGATTGGTCGAGCTGGTTCCGCACATTCCGTTCCGCTATATATTTCCGCTCAATGGGACATCGCCCTCACAATCGCTTTTGATTGGACAGAGGAAAAACCTGTTCAGTGATGTTACGAATTTGCAAGTGTCTCCTACTGAGAGGCTCTCTACATCAAACCAAACCTTAATTTAAAGGTGTTAGTTGACATTGTAATTGACATATGACTGAATAAACAGAAAGACATTTCTTTAATGTAATATTTACAGTAGTATTTTATTAGGTTCAATCAATAAAATGACCTCCAAGCCCGAAATTACTTTGGAACATTTTTATATATTTAATGGCACATATGCGAAAAAAGAAGGAGAGGTGAGTATATGCAAAGAATGTATTATAAAATATTTCTCTAAAATGTATCTGTATAATTATATATTTTGTTAAGGAGGAAAAGAAAATTTTATATTACTATCCAGAAAAAGACTTAGATGTTCAAATCAAGAACATTGGTCTTAGCGAAGCAATTATCAAATTTACAGAGTAAGTATCATAGTAGGTATATTTTTACTAATAAGTATGTGACAAAAATCATGCTGCAGATCTTTTAATCCTGGTCAACCTTGTGATTATTGTCATACACACAAAACACGTCAAATATATTATCAACCAGAGCCAAATTTTTGGATGGTGATGGTAAGTATATATACAAAACACAATTAGACAAGTTGATTTCTTTAATCAAATTTTATCTCATACATTATCTATTTTTAATAGATTGTTGGTATACCATATATTTATAAAGAGCAAGATGGTAATAAGTATCAAAATGATGAAGTGTCCAGTAGTGTCTGTCAAGCTATCTTGAAACAGACATACATGATGTTTAGACTATTTATGGGCTCTTTTGAAACTATTATTAATGATCCTGAATGTGGATCTGTAATGTTGTTGAAACTTAAACTTGAACATTTTTATTCACGAGTAAAACAAAAACCCATTATTTTTTAGCTATAAGATATGGAGTCAATATATTTCATTTTTGCTTTTATTTCAGTATTTGCTGTCATTAAAACTAAACAATAGTGATATTTTAGATGTATTTCAAGGTTTACAATTTTTACCTCTCGACAAAATTACATTTCTTAGAGTGCAATGTTTTATGAATCTTGTAGAAGCAATGTTTACACAAGTAAAATACACAGCATTTCTTTACAATGATCAAGTTGTTTGGTAAGTGTTCTCATTTATATGACTCTTGTAACCAAGAGTTTATCATATCTTAAATCAGTTTTATGTGAGATTTATGTGGTGCTTATTTAGGAGTGGATTAGAACCTGAAGATATGCAAGTAGTTTACAATTATTTAGTAAGTACACTTTTGCCAGCTCATCTTGAAAAAGAGTTACACGGTGGTTCAATACCTAGAAGTTCTCCTTCGCCATTTACAACTTCACATTATGGAAAGTAAGAGCACATGCATTTTATATTTTAATAAGAAAATATCTAATTTATATATTTTATGACAAGAATATTATTAAAACATTACTCAATTAATAAAGAATCTTTCAGGTTCCGAAGTTTCTAAACTAAGAAATGTATAAATGGTCATGTGAGCCGTTCGCTAGATGTTGTGCGGAAATATGGGGCCAGGAGCCGAGGAGTTTTTTTCGCAATATTTTAAAATTAGTTAAGGAAATATACGGGATCTCTTATATATGAGATGCAAATATAGCATCCTATATGAATTTAAGAATTGAAATCTTAATTAAAAAAACTCACGTGTAAGATTTACACGTGTACACGTGTGTGTATATATATATATATATACACACGCATATTTCCGTACATCTAGCGAACGGCTCACATGACCGTTTGTACATTCTTTAATTTTAAAACATTACTGTTTGCATAGATTTGTTACAGGACCTGCTAGCGTTAATGAGCCTAGTTTAATTGGAAAATCACCAAAAGTTTTTATAAATTATTCTACTAAACCAGTATCGTTATATTTAGTAGTATATCGAGCATTAAGTGCTACAATATGTCTTTTTGTTGACAGTACGTAGATTATTAGAAACTATTATACAATTTTTATACAAAAACCGAAAACTAAAATATTCAAATTTTATAATTGTTCCAGAAAAAACGAGTTTGTTAATTGATTTTTTTAAAAGCTTAGATAGTTTTCTTGGTCCACAGTTAACTACATTAGTCAGTTCTGTGGCTGAACAATGCTCTAAAACTGTAATAATTACGCCAGAATCGTGTACCAAGTTTCTGTATTTTAATAAATTGAATTTAGCATATAAAAGTACGATACACTTAGATAACAGACGGTGTTCTAACGTACTTACAACGTGTGAAGTATTGAGGATCATTACTGATATATACAATGATAAAAATAGGTAAATTTTAAGATTTATAACACACACACACACACACACGTACATATTTAAATAAAGATTATTGAATTTTTAGATTAAACGAAGCGGGAGAAATAATTGTAAAGACAATGACAGATTACTGGGTTATCGGGAAATTGTCTAATTTAAGAGAATTTTTTGTCATTATACAACAAAAAAGTGCAAGTATTATAGAAATCGATGGTAAGTATAAAACAATTTATAAGATTCAAACCGTCATCAAGATGATGATGATGAATAATCTTTATACCGATTGCAGATGAAGTAAAGAGGCTTTGTGAGAAACAATTAAAAAGCATTTTTTTCCACTGATGGTACATAATAAAATTTTTTATGTAAAAATGAGATCAGAAGCATCGTCTTTTTAATGAATTTTTTGCAGTATAAAATCTGTTTTGGTTTCATCAAGTTTATGAACAAGCAATACACTATGTGAACTTACATAGCATCTTGTTAGGAAACTGCATAATTTATACATATTATGTAATATAAAATGTGAGATGTTTATGTATGTATATATACTTTTTTATATTATATAAATTCTTAGAAACTTTACTATCTAAGTCCACAAAATATCTTCATATGTAAATAAATTGAGAGCAGCTAGGATAACTTTCGCGTAATAACCATGGTAAAATAAAAAATAAAGTTATTGTATAAATCCATAAAACATTTTTAAACATATGTTTCTTCCTTTACAGTTTTTTGATTAGGAATATTATTAGAAAATTTCTGCAGTTTTGCTACAAAAAAACCATCCATATTATGTATATGCGGATAAAATCGTTTAGTCAGTTTCAGTGAAGGATGAAATCGAAGTTGCCTGTAAGTCGTGAAACCATCAGTTCCGAAACCAATTCCTGTGTCAACTAATCTGACGTCGCGCTTCCTTAGCGCATAATCAATGATCCATTCATTCTCCTCCGGCAGAATTGAACAAGTCGAGTAGACAATAATGCCACCAGTTTTTGAATGCGCGTTAACACAATCTATTGCAGCCAACAATAACTCTCTCTGCAACGTGCAACAACGTTGGATATCTACTTCCTCTTTATCAATTTTTACACTGGGATCTTTTGCTACTATTCCTGTGCCTGTACATGGAGCATCCAGCAAAACTCTGTCGAATCCTTTCATAATCTACAAATGACGTGTAAATACGTTAGGTAATTTTGCAATTTTTATGTAGTATATTAGAAAAAGAGACTACTAAAATTTTACCATAGGGAATTTTCTCCCATCATAACTGCAAATTATAGAATTGACAACACCAAGCCTATGGAAATTGCCAATGGCAGCCTTTAGTCGATCTTTATTTATATCATTCGCGAATAAGATTCCAGTATTCTTCATTAAAGCAGCAATATGCGAGGCTTTACCGCCTGGTGCGGCACATATATCGAGAATTCTTTCATTTTCTTTTGGATCTAACGTCATAACTGGTAATAAACTAGAAGCGCCTTGTATCATATAGTGTCCAGCAAGATATTCTGGTGTTGCACCAATAGGCACCTGTGAAGAATATATTACTAGACCAATTTTTGTCCATTTTCCTAATGGATCGACATTGACTCCTCTTGCGATTAAAGCCTGAAAATAAGTTTGACGTTACAAAACTTGAGATACATAAATAGAATACTGTATGTTTAGCATATAAAATATAAATCTACTTCTGCTAGATCGCGCCGTCGCGTTTTCAGAGTATTAGTACGAATGGTCATAGGCCTTTGTACTTCACTGGCTTCCAGAAATTCTAATAATTCATTCAATTGAAATAACTGGATTAACTTTTCCATTAAAAAATCATTGTAACTATAATATGTACATAAATATCGTCGAAGTAAATCGATGTATTCAGAACGTGACCTATTTTTATCTCTCATTTTCTTGAAATTTGATAATATTGTAATAACATCTTGCATTCGCTGTTGAATATTTTTTAAGTTAGTGATATCAGCAAGTTCTTCTTCATTTGGAAAAGAAAATTTACTTTGTTGAACCATCATGTCCTCCATTTCTTCCTGCGCAAGCTTTCTATATTCACAATAAAAAATAACAAATAAATACTAAGAAAAACAATAAATACATATATATTTATATAAAATAATGTTACTCTTCGTTTTGCTTCTTCTGTTTTAATTTTTTGCTAGCTTTTTCTATTGAAAGTAAATCATCATCACTATTATCACTTGTTTCTTTTTCTTCATCTTTCTGCTCATCTTCAACAGATTCTTCCTCACTAGATATTATTTCATCACTATCACTTTCTGTGATATCCATAATTTCCTGTTTTACTTTCTTTGAAATTTGTTTAGCTTTCGCTGTAAGGAACAATTTATTGTCATTATTCATATCTTTTTCATCTTGATCTATTTCATTGTTTTCATTCATAATCTTTTCATTTTCTTTTGTTTCATCATCCTTATTATCACTTATATTTGTCCCATCTTGTTTCATTTCTACATCTTCAGTATCATTATCACTCATATCTTCTTCGTATAGATCTATTTTTTTATTTTCAACATCAGTGCCGTTCATATTTTCATCTTGCTTATCTCTAAAATTATCACTAACCTCTTCACTATAATTATCACTATTGCCTTCTACATTTTTAATTATAGGTTTTTGCTTAATTTTCTTTCCTTGTTTATTTTGTTTCTTTTGTATTTCTGACCTTAATAGGTTATTAGAATATATTTCTACTTCATTATGATGATCAGCAAATAGATTGTTCTTTTCCTTTTTTTTCAATTTCGATCCTATTTCTTTGCCCTAAAATGAATAGAATAGTCAATTTTGTAATAGAAAAAAAAACAAGGGTATAAATATATGTATATATATGTACATGTGTATAAATATATATACAAGGTATCCAACAATTAATTTAACATCTGTTGTAGGCAGGTAGGAGTAAAACTGAGTCAAAAAGTCCTATATCATTTTACAAGATTCGCAATAGTTACCGAGATTTTAATTACCAAAGATCCGCGAATAAGCATGCATCGGTAATTATTGCGAATCTCGCAAAATAGTATAAGACTTTTCAACTCGTTGTCAGTTTTACTGCCTTCTTCTATCTGCCTACAAGAGATGTTAAAGTAATTGTCGGACACCCTGTATGTGTATATATATATATATATATATATA
>NW_018022355.1:6100-7668 GCF_002006095.1 Pseudomyrmex gracilis
ACACACACACACACACACACACACACACACACACACACACACACACACACACACACACACACACATGTACATGTATAAATATGTATATAAAAGTACATATGTATACAAAAATTAATGCACTCTTTACTTGTATTATACATACACTCTTCATTTGTATTATATGTATCTGTCCTTCTTTCAGACTTTTCTTGTCGATTATTTTTTTTGCATTTTCTTTTAGCTGTTGTTTCTTCAATAATCTCTTTTTTGCTCTTTGTTTTTGATGATGACTTAGTTTTGTTTCTTTAACTATAATATTATTAAGTTTATACTGTTTTATTACATATGTACACACACACAAAATATATATTATTTAACTTTGTATAAATAGTTAGAGCCTTTGCATAAACTCTTTCGTAATGTTTTACATTAAGTACTAGAAACTTTGATACATAACTTTAAACTTTATTCAATGTACAAACAAGATTAACGTATCATGTTTATGCTACGTTAAGTTACTTTTTTTTAAGTTTACAGTCAGTACTTAACGTAACGTAATGCGAAAGAGTTTGTGCAATGGCCCTTATGTCTCTGTTGCTATCTATTTTTCAATACTTAGGATTCCTTTTGGGAAGGTGGGCTCACTCTGCTTTTTAGCCTTTTTTCTACATCCACTAGAAACATTTTCATCAAATTTTCCTTTACGACCCATTTAACCTAACCTATAACATATTCGGTTGTTCCATTTGTGTACTTTTTTCAATTTTACTACTAGATAGTTAATTACAAATTGGTCTTTTAAACTTTTTAAAACTAAATTGACCTCTTTTAGGTTATCTTATAATCTCAATCAATTTAGAAATATCAAGAAAATATTGATTTACAACTTACTGTATAAAAAAATTCCAAATTCAGAATCCTAATCCTATACGTCTCTATACGCCATGTGCTAGTGCTAGGGATGGGCGATATTTTACGATTAATCGAAATGAACGATAGTTTTCTTTTTAATAATCGATTAATTGGTTCGATGTTTTCCTTATCATTACATCGATGCATCGATTTTTTATGTCAGATATCGGTGTTTATTTAATTATTTCCGTCGCAAATAACCCGTCGCAAATTGTAAATATCTTATCAAAAATAATCAGAAATAAGGCTGAATTCTCATGCAGACACTGGCGCTTTGACACTGAGCGTTGGGTGTGTTTAGCCGAAGCTAGCGCTACGTAGCGCTACGTAGCGGCTTCATGTAGCAGTTGCAACTGCTGCGTTACTTCTGCTGGACAGTATGGCTACGCGTAGCATGTTCTAAGCAGAGAGAAGCCTGAGAGCGGCCATGCCATTGTAGTTTCTTACGACGGTTTCAACCGCTGGTTTTAGCCGTATTTCCACAAAAGTGGAACTCAAAGGCCGTTCTCCATGAAACTCAAGTAGCAGGTCTCGTGGAACTGATCAATCACGTTGGTGGATTGGCTGATTTGACTCTGCAATTGGTCAATTCCACGAGATCTGATACTTGCGTTTAATGTAGAACGGCCTTTGAGTTCCACTTTTGTGGAAATACGGCTAAAACCAGCGGCTGAAAC
>NW_018022355.1:8718-14679 GCF_002006095.1 Pseudomyrmex gracilis
TCTTTTTTTTTTTTTTTTTTTATTGGAGAATAAAGGTACATGCCACAAGTACTAGCTTATGTGGCTTAGGATAAAGTACAGCGCACAAAATGCCCATCCCCTTTTTTTTTTTTTTTTTTTATTGGAGAATAAAGGTACATGCCACAAGTGCTAGCTTATGTGGCTTAGAGTAAAATACAGTGCGTAAAATATACATCTGGTATCAAATGAAAATCCCTATCGAGGAGGAACATGTATAGGGTGCGCCTCCTTTACATATACAAGTATCACAACGAGAGTGGCGGAATTCTTAAGTGCACTTACGCATCACAATATATATATGGGGGCCGAAGCCCGCTTTGGCCCGTGTAACCAGTGGCCAATAGACATTACATGAATCTTAAATTAGACATAAAATAATAAAGATAAAAACTATATAAACAAAAAGAATAAAAAATAAAACTAAAATAACACAAAACACAAAGGCCACAGTCTGTCTACTGATCTAAAACATAAGATATACAGTTACAGGTATACAAGAAACTTAACTAAAAGAACATAATATCGTAAAAACCATGCTCATTGCACTCAGACCACTTACGTAAAATATGTTAAATAAAGAGAGGTATAGAGCAGAGAAAGCTGCTTACCGCAGCAACAATATCTTGGTGAGAGCATGTCAATAGGAATTCGACGAGGTGCGGAAGAAGGCCAGCTGCTCGCACTAGCCGGCTGCACAGTAGTTTGCATTGTTTGTCGTACGCGGGACATTCCCAAAACACGTGAATTAGAGTCTCCTCTTGAGCACAACTTCGACACAGAGGCGAATCCACTATATCAAAGCGGAAAAGACTGGCACGTAACGAGGTGTGGCCGCTGCGAAGGCGGTTGATAGACGTAATCGCCCTGCGAGGTAAAGCAAACGATTCAAACCAGGTACTCCGGGAGTCTGTCAAAAAATTACCACAGTAGTAGGCTCCCCGAGTCGGAGCTTCGCTCCGACACCAAGACAGCAGTTCCGTCCTCAAGTCGGCTTTCTAGAAGTTCTTAATTTCACTCAGGGGCACTCCCACCTGGGAGGGCCTCCCACACCGGACCGCATCCTTTGCGAGCGAGTCTGCCCACTCGTTACCCCGCACCCCACTATGGCCGGGAATCCACACTAACTTGACCTTAACTCCCCTACTATTTAAATCCAGAAGTAACGACTTCACCCAAAGGACGAGATAAGAACTCCGGCCCGGTTTGAAACGAGTCTGCACTGCTGACAGAACCAACATAGAGTCAGAGAAAATCGTAACCGCCGACCAGTTCTCCACCTGCGCCAAACGAAGGGCCTCCACAATGGCCATAGCCTCAACACAAAAAGACGACACGAATCCTACCGAACAAAAGCGCCGAATATACCTGCCATCCAACGATACCAGCGAGTACCCCGAAAAGGGGGATCCCTCCGACCGTGAACTATCGGTAAAGAAGCAGACGGAAGAGTCCAACTCATCACGAAACAGACGACGAAACTTTGACTCCACGTCAAGGCCCTGACGTAGAGAGGCCCCCTTCGTCAGGTCCACATCATGAGTAGACAGCAGCGGGGCGAAACCGAAAGAATAGCAGACGGGGACTCCAGACGAAAACAGCGAACTGGACTATCGGCTAACCAGCCGAAACGCTTCCAGAAGAGGAAGCGAGCCGACCCGATTTCTGTTTGGTGACGCGAGCAGAAGAGCCTGAACCTCCCCTAACAAGCTCCAAACTGGGTGGTTGTTCATCGTGGCCACCCTGGAGAGATAATTACAACACAAAAAGCGAAAGCGTAGAGAGATCGGAGGCTCTCGAGCCTCCGTCAACAACACATTCACCGGAGTAGAGGTCCTATACCCCATCACAATTCGCAACGCCCGTCGCTGCAACTTGTCGAGACGACTGCCCATCCCCTTGGAGAGGCCATGAAGCAAAAAACCCCCGTACTCGATCCTAGACCGCACCAGTGCTCCGTAAAGACGGAGCAAAAGGCGGGGGTCACTACCCCACCACGTTCTACCCAAGCACTTGAGAGTGCGCATAGAATTGGCACATCTCCGCTCCAGTTGTGAGACATGGTTTCCCCATCCTAGGTTGGACTAAAAGGTCATACCCAAAAAACGGACTTCTGACACCGAATTGACTCTAACCCCTGTCACCGTTATTCCCCAAGCCTGACGGCCACCAGCGCGTCCACCTCCCCGAGCAACCTCCAACACTCTCCGATTCCCACGACTGAACACGCACAGCTGTGTCTTTGTGGCAGACAGGTCCAGGACCAAGGACAGACACCACATTGCCTACCGACTCCTCCAACTCACGAAGTCCAGCTCTAACATCCCCGTTTGAGGTGTACACACAAACATCATCGGCGTATTGGAGCACCTTGCACCTGGACGAGCCCGCCCGGTCCAGCTGGGCGACATAGATTGTGTAAAGCAGCGGACTAAGAACACTACCCTGAGGAAGGCCCTTATAAACCCAACGTACTTCTTCGAGATCTCCAAACCTGCACGTAACCTGACGCTCAGACGTAAGGTTGAAAATGAACCGGGCCGTACGAGGAGGAACTCCAAGAGCAACCACCTTCTCAACCAGGACGTCTGGAAGAACGTTATCGTAGGCCGACTGAATATCCAGAAAGGCAGCCGAGACGGCTGTATCCTCCTGAAAGCCTTTCATTATCTCACTATACAAAATAGACAGGTTGTAAATACACGAGCGCTGCTTGCGGAAGCCGAACTGTGATCCGGGTAACTTTCTATGATACTCGAGCCACCAGTTGAGGCGATTAACAGTCATTCTCTCAAACGTCTTGCAAAGGCACGAGGCCAGAGAAATGGGACAGAGTTTTGGCCCACTTGACTTTGGTATAAAGAAGACTAAATAGCGTCGCCAGGCTGTCGGGAAACAGCCCGAGCTAAACACAGCGTTATACAAATTCAACAGAAAACAACGGCCCATCACCGGTAACTTACGTAACACAAAGTAATCCACATTATCCAAACCCGGGCTAGAACGAATGTTAACGCTCTCAAGAGCTGCGTCGAGTTCCTCCGAAGAGAATGGTTGATCCAAGAAGGAATCAAGGCACTCATACGAAAAAGATAACAAAGAAACTGGCACCCAGGGAGGGCACAAAGAGTCAACCTGAGAGCGGACTCTATCCACCCTTTCCTCAGAATAAGCCTTGTCCATCCCTGTTCTGTTCCATCGGGAACTGAAACGCTTCACGATATTCCAGACGTAGGTCGGGCTGGTATTCTTGCGCAAACCAGCGCAAAACTTTCGAAAACTTTCCTGTTTAACACACCGAAGACCCTTCCTGGTGGACGCAACCTGCCGTTTATACGACAGGAAGTCCTCACGGAGACCAGTAACCTTGAACTTGGCGAGAGCTGCCCTACGAAGGCGAATAAGCTTATCACACTCTGCGGACCACCAAAGACACGGAGGACGGACAACCTGAGGTTTGTTTCTCGTGGAGTGGACTGTCCTCGAGGTCGAAGCCTCAAGGGAGTCCACCACTAACGCCACGAAGGTGTTGTACATCACTTCCACTTCACTATCAGAGAAAGAACAGGGAAGACTCTTCATTCTATCATTTACGGCCCGCTGAAACGCAGGCCAGTCTGTACGGACCGAGTAGAGTCTGGCAGACCGTCTAACCGGCAGAAAAGTGTCTGGACGTAAACTAGAGCAAACCATCACCGGGTAGTGATCGCTTCCCCAGGAGTCACCCCCCACCCCCCAGGAAAGATGCAGGGCAAGTGAGCTGCTAGCGATGGTCAAATCAAGCACAGACGAGGACCGATAAGAGTCGCTGAAAAAGGTCGGAGATCCGTCGTTAAGTAGCAGAAGATCGGAGTCTTCTACCGCTTCCCACAGGGCAACCCCGGAGGGGCAAGTCGTCCGTGAACCTCATCCCACATGGTGAGAATTAAAATCACCTCCAAAAATAACCTTACTATCACCAAACTGGCCAAAAAACTGGAGCCAACTACTCGTTGACACAACGCCCGCGTCCGGGGGGGCGATAGCACGCCACCAAGACCAGGGATTCCCCACTTACATAAACTTCAACGGCACACACCTCTAACTTACCTGCACAGTCGTACAGATTCGATATTTGTCGATATTTAATTGAGTGGTTAACCAGAATCATCACTCCTCCTCCCGGACGCCCAGTGCGGTTATTCCGCACCGCGTCGAATCCCTTTACAATAGGCGATTTTTGGCGATCGTATGGTACATATACCAAAGTGTACCAAACTATAGTTTGAGTGACTTCAAATTATAGTTTGGTACACTTTGGTACATGTACCATACGATCGCCAAAAATCGCCTAATAAAGGAGTTGGCTGGAGTAAGCCATGTCTCTGAAACAAGTATAAAGTTATACAACATGCAATGACGAGCAAGTTCAGTAAAGCGTGGTAATATCAATTTTGCGTTCCAGTGGACTAAACCAAAAGGATCGCAGCGAAGTTTTGACTTATTCATTGTAAACTGACTTATTTTTTATTAACTTTGGAATGTAAATTTATCGTATTACCAATTCGTTAAAGTAAAGTGTCTATATCGTCCATACGCATGATTTTATCGACCAGTTGACGCACACGAGTTTTGACTTCTTCTCCACAGAAATTAGCGGCGGGCGGCCAGCTCCATGTAGATGATCCGATCGAGGTAGACGCCACAGGTGAGTTAACCATTGAGACTCCCCCTCGGGAAGGGAGGGGGGGAAAGTTTCTCAAAGTCTTGTCCGGCGCAAGACCCGCTCCTCTCTCCGCGCTGATCACTAGACGCTTTGCCTCAAAATAAGGAAAATTGTCGTACGCCATCACTCGAGCCACTTCAGCATGCCGTTTGTAGATAGGGCATGAGCGGTCAAGCGAGCTATGGGCACCGGTGCAGTTTATGCAGGAAGCTGGAGCCTTGCAGGGAGTGTCCTTCGAATTCCTGTGAGCTCCACCGCAAACTAGGCATTTAGTATTTCCCTCGCAGAATTTGCTGATGTGGCCGAAGTGACCGCAGTTAAAACACATCCGGACTGCAGGAACATAGGGCTGAACTGGATTCACTGTTTTTAAGATGACGATTGACTCTGGTAGGGTTTTCCCTGCCAGCTCCAAACAAATAGTTTCTGATTCCATCCATTCCCTTGAAGATCTATCACGGCGTTTAAGACGGAATATTTTGAGAACCATGATGTTGCTGTTTTCATCCTCGATTGCCTGTTTAACTTCCTCTAGGGGCATATCGAGTGGAATCGCTCTCAGAATCACTTTTCTGCTAAGCTTATAGCCAGGGATGTACGTTGACATGCCCGCCTCCTTCACATACTTGTTGGTAAAGGCATTGTTAGCAGCCACCTTTGAGGGGAAAATCACTTTCTATGTGTTACGGGAATATCTGTGAATGCTCAGAAATTTCAGCTTAGATGTAGATAATTTTCTGGAGACAGAGATCAGTGGCATAGACCGGGATCTCACCCCAGGAGCCGTTGGAACTCGAAGATGAATTACATATGGGGCTTGAGTAAAAGCACCATATTTCTGCAAAACCTCTTTATCAGAAGCAACGTCTTTACTTACAGAGGGTTGGGAAAGTTCCTGGCGCTTGCGCTCTCCTTGCTTTTCCCCAAGCGGGGAAACATCAGGCCGCGGTACCAAGACTTCAACATCACTTACTTCCACCGGCGTAGAATCATCCGTACGAACCAACGAGGGCCTTTCAAAAATCATAAGGTGTGTTTTGACGAAGTTAGCACTACGTAGCGCTACGTGGCGGCTTCATGTAGCAGTTGCAACTGCTTACAAAAATGGCGGCCACTACTCAGAACATGCTGCGCGTAGCAATCATATACAGGGTGTCTGATAATGACCGTCTAACCGCTCGTAGGTAGGTAGAAGGGATTATTCTGAGTCGAAAAGTCCTGAACCATTTTTTTCTATT
>NW_018022355.1:14794-17063 GCF_002006095.1 Pseudomyrmex gracilis
TGGCTTACTTTATTCAATAATTACTCCTTTATCATATGTAATAGAAAAAAATGGTTCAGGACTTTTCGACTCAGAATAATCCCTTCTACCTACCTACGAGCGGTTAGACGGTCATTATCAGACACCCTGTATATGATTGCTACGCGCAGCATGTTCTGAGTAGTGGCCGCCATTTTTGTAAGCAGTTGCAACTGCTACATGAAGCCGCCACGTAGCGCTACGTAGTGCTAACTTCGTCAAAACACACCTTATGATTGCGACCGACGGTGAACGAGGAGCAGGTGCAGTTGCTCCGCGAACTGCAAGTACTGCAAGAACGCGCGCTCCAGTCCGACGTCAGTGGTGGCAACCTAGAGGAGGGAAGTACCGACGAAAATACCGCGAGTGAAGCGCAAGCGCAACTCGACAGAATCATGCGGTACATCCAGGAGCAGCAATACCAGCACCAAGCAGAAGCCTCTGAATGCACCACTGTTGCCCAAGAAGACGCATGGTGGGGAGCCCGGGAAGGCCAAACCGAGATGAAATGCGTTTATGTTTACGTTTAAGTTTATGTTTATGTTTATGTTTAGGTTGAGGTTTATATAGAGTTTGTTATTTCTTTTCTTTTTCTTTATCTTTTCTTTTTTCTCTATAGATTTATAAAGATACAATTGAGTGAATGTATTATTTTGAAATATATAAATAGATAGATAGCTTATTAATTCGATGAGCGAGATTTTATTTGATTAATGTAAGAAAAATATTTATACCGAATTCCAGAATGTTCTGAATTACTCTAGTAGAAATAACAATTACGAAAGGTTTGTTTATGTTACAATGGTAGAAAATGCTAGTAGAAGCGTGTTTTGCCGGATAGAAAGTTCTCCAGAAACCCGGAAAACTGAGAAGCAGAATTTATAAACAAGAAAAGGATCTCGAAGTTTCTGGCAAACAGGACAAGAACGAGAAATGCTAGAAAGTTCCAGAAAGNTGCGTGAGAGGGGCAAGGCAGGTATATAAGCACGAGCGAAAACCAGGAAGGGATCAGTCTTGGCGACAACCAACCAGTTAGAGTACCCGCGGATCGAAATTGATAAAGTTAAACCGCACAATCGGGCTGATCGAAAATTATTTTATTATACTTGTATTTTGTTTAACTGGGTGAATAGTCACAACTCACATCAAACCGAGATATTAAGAAACGCGTTTCCAAGTGTAAGCTAGATAGGCGATACGTCGAGATAAGTGGTCGATTGTAATATAGTGTAAATAACGGGACTTGTGTGAATTTAAATAAATTTAAAAAATCATCTGAGCGGTGATTATTTATTAAACATTTATNCCTGACTCCCGCCAACGCACGGAGTGTTGCAACCGGATTGGTTAAACAAGCAGCGCCATCTCGATTGCAATCCGACTGGCTCGGAATAGCCAATAGCAGGCTTACGAGGAAACATCGCACAAAAGCAATTGGTCACATTCCAAGAAGCAAATCGGTAACAGAAAGGGATTCGCCATGCCCAAAAGGTATACCGTATCGAGCCAATCAAAGGTGAGTATAGCGAAATCGGTAAGTAGCATGAAGACGAGGCCCTTATAACCGAATTACCGAAGGCAAATTTTGGGTGATGAGCCAGACAAGCGCGAGCGGCTGAATCGAACGTTTGAAAATAGTGGGTAAACAAGGTGACAAAACAGGTGATAAAAGTAAGTAATTAACATTTAAACTTGTCGGGGGTAGAAGTCAAAACCGACTGGCGACCGTGATAAAAACCTTAACAAAAAAAACAGGCCGGGCTGCACCCGAGTGCATCTCCGGTCACAATGATCAGCACGCTGCGGCAGCAAAACGTCACGTGACTCAAATATTCTAGGCTTGCGTTCCGTTTCACGCATATGCGCGCATTTATCTATATTATACGTAACGTGTACTATAGATACATGCGCGCATATGCGTGAAACGGAACGCAGTCTAGGACTGCTTCCGCTAGGTATATTTGCTGCTCTTACCTAACCCTTACTCGATGCCATTGGGTGTGTTTTGCCGAAGGTAGCGCTACGTAACGCTACGTAGCGGCTTCATGTAGCAGTTGCAACTGCTTACAAAAATGGCGGCCATTACTTAGAACATGCTGCGCGTAGCAATACTGGGGCGCGGCGTATTCCGTTTGACCACGGTACAATTGGACACAGTACGATTGCACACGTACTATTGGACACGTACAATTAGACACGGTACGATTGACCACAGTACGATTGGACACCGCAAGAATAGCACACTGTACGA
>NW_018022355.1:17485-19420 GCF_002006095.1 Pseudomyrmex gracilis
ACGGTGTCGAATAATTTGGTGTCGAATCGTACGGTGGTCAATCGTACGGTGGTCAATCGTACCGTGGTCAATCGTACGGTGTTAAATTCTTCGCGTCAAATAGAATGTGATTAATCCTACGGTGGTCAATCGTACCGTGTCGAATCGTACGGTGTGCTATTCTTGCGGTGTCCAATCGTACTGTGGTCAATCGTACCGTGTCTAATCGTACGTGTCCAATATTACGTGTGCAATCGTACTGTGTCCAATTGTACCGTGGTCAAATGGACGTCACCCGCAATACTGTCCAGCAGAAGTAACGCAGCAGTTGCAACTGCTACATGAAGCCGCTACGTAGCGCTACGTAGCGGTAACTTCGGCAAAACACACCCATTGTCTGCGAAGTTCAAAAAGCAGCAAAACCGGAAAAATTTTATTGTTGATACTTATGCAATAATTATATAATTCCATCAACAACAAAGAATGGCATCGAATGAGGGTTAGGTAAGAGCCATATATATAATACTTCTATATTGCTAGTACGGTGCCGACCTGAAGCCCACACGTTACGGTGCAGACTATATAGTAGCCTCTCTCTCCAGCTGCTTTGTGCGCATGCGGTGCAACATTCAAGCACGCTTGGGCATTTTTCTTTCTCGCGTTCTCTCACTTTCCAATGCTTTGTCTCGCTTGCACTCGCTTTGTAGACGCGCCTGTGCATAATGACGCTCGACTATCTATGCCCATATTTGGACTTCGTGCGTCTTTCTTTCTCGGGCCTCGTGCCTCTCATTGCGAAGATACGCGACTAGCAATATAGAAGTATTACATATATGGTAAGAGCAGCAAATATACCTAGCGGAAGCAGTCCTAGAAAATTTGAGTTACGTGATGTTTTGCTGCCGCAGCGTGCTGCTGTATGAAAAGGTACCTTTAAGAGCCGTCTACAATGGAGAGTTGTAGGCCGTAATAGTAAGAAATTGACCAATCACAGACAAAGTACAGAAGAATAATTGATTGTGATTTGTCAATTTCTTACTGTTACGGTCTAAAACTCTCCATTGTAGACGACCCTTTAAGCATTATGCGTTAGGGCCTCCGCACAAACTCTTTTGTAACGCGTTAAGCCCGTTCTACATTGATCGCAAGCGCAAACGCAAGGTATAGATCTCGTAGAATTGACCAATCACGCTCGTCAATTAGCTGATTTGATCAATACGATTAGTCAATTCTACGAGACCTGTTCTTTGCATTTGCGCTTGCGATTAATGTAGAACGGGCTTTACGTTACGTTAAGTTGGCCGTGAACTTAGATTTGTACAGACGGCGTCAAAAATTCGCGGAGTTGGCGCGGGGATCGGAGGGCAAGCGGGGCGGTTGCTCGTAGCGCCAACGAGCGCCGTACAAACTAAATAGTAGCAATTGGTTGTTCGCAACTACGTCGTATCGATAATGTAACTACTCTTCTTTTCAATTTTCTTCTCAAAACGTATTGGCCATTTACTAAATATCTAACGTTAACAAATAACATGTATGTGTATATATGTGTGTAATAAATAAAATTATAATGTCTCCGGTATATAGAAAAAACGTACATTGTAAAAGTTTTGTTTAAAAAATTATATACTATTATATATAGCCATTAAATAAACAATTATATTAGAGTATTATTATATTATATTATATCTATATATTTTGTGTATATACCCAACACAGACATCCATCCATCCAGACATCCATTAGACATCTATTAAATGTCGCATGGAGCTGTCGACGTCTAATGGACGTCTAATGAAGTTTTTGTTCTGTGTGGGACAATTATATATATGTAAAAATAGAAACACATTAAAAAATGAATAGGGCAAACAGTGCATAAGTAAGAAGAAAAAGATTATAACAAATAGATATATGCCGAAAGTTGAATAAGCTTATGTCAAAATTAATAGAGTTTATTCA
>NW_018022355.1:21815-23828 GCF_002006095.1 Pseudomyrmex gracilis
ACTAGAACATTTATAGTCTGTCGACACCGGCGTTAATTACCAGCACTATTTATTGTATTGAAAATGACGTAAACCACAGATCGAAAACGTTCTACTTTAACTTTTATAATAAACAAAGTTAAAATTTGCACCTTTACATCTGTGTCTGCTCCTAAGAGCCATTGTTCTGTTAAATATTTTTTAAATTGTTGAAGCTTTACACACATCAAAATTATAATTTTATTTATTACACACATATATACACATACATGTTATTTGTTAACGTTAGATATTTAGTAAATGGCCAATACGTTTTGAGAAGAAAATTGAAAAGAAGAGTAGTTACATTATCGACACGACGTAGTTGCGAACAACCAATTGCTACTATTTATTTTTTCGTACGGCGTTCGCTGGCGCTACGAGCAACCGCCCCGCTTGCCCTCCGATCCCCGCGCCTACTCCGCGAATTTTTGACGCCGTCTGTACGTAAACTTGAACTTCATTCAACGCACGAACTAATACTCAACGTAACGTAACGTTAAGTACTAGTTATAAACTTAGATTTGTATGTAAACTTGACCTTTATTCAACGCACAAACTAGTACTTAACATAACGTTAAGAGCCGTCTACAATGGAGAGTTGTAAGCCGTAACAGTAAGAAATTGACAAATCACAATCGATTATTCTTCTGTACTTACTAAATATATTGATTGGCTACTAAATAGAGTTCTTTATAAAACTCTATCTGATAACCAATCGACATACTTAAAATCGTTGTTGTACGACAAATGTAATATTAGCCTTAGGCCTATTCTACAATACAGTCGTAAGCTGTAAGTCGTAAGAAATTGACCAATCACAGATAAATCACAGAAGAATAATCGATTGTGATTGGTCAATTTCTTACGACTTACGGCTTACGACTGTATTGTAGAACAGGCCTTATGCAAAAGTCTGTGCTTCGGCCTACAGACTTTTGCATAATGTATAAAGAGCCGTCTACAATGGAGAGTTGTAGGCCGTAATAGTAGGAAATTGACCAATCACAGGCAAAGTACAGAAGAATAATCGATTGTGATTTGTCAATTTCTTACTGTTACGGTCTAAAACTCTCCATTGTAGACGACCTTTAAGGCCTGTTCTACAATACAGTCGTAAGCTGTAAGTCGTAAGAAATCGACCAATTACAGACAAATTACAGAAGAATAATTGATTGTGGTTGGTCAATTTCTTACAACTTACAGCTTACGACTGTATTGTAGAACAGGTCTAAAGCTAGTATTACATTTGTCGTACGACAAAGATTTTAAATATATTGATTGGCTATCAAATAGAGTTCCTTATATAAAACTCTATTTGATAACCAATCAACATACTTAAAATCGTTGTCGTACGACAAATGTAATATTAGCCTAAAACATAAGGGCTGCGTTCCGTTTCATGCATATGCGCGCATGTATCTATAGTACACGTGACGTATAGTATAGATAAATGCGCGCATATTAAGGATGCCGATTTTTTTTCCAAAGAATCGATTTTTTGAATCGATTCGAATCTTTGTGCAAAGAATCGACTCGTAAAACCATCGAGCGTAAAAGATCGATTCTCATAAAATCAATTCGTTATAAAGAGAAGAATTTTGAAACTGATTCTAAACTTTTTGAAGTGCAAAAAACAAATCAAAATCTGTTTGATACTATAGTGTAAGATATTTAATAATAAGATATAATAAGATAATAATAAGACCATAGTGTACGATATTACCATAGTGTAAGACATTGAATAGTAAGATATACTCACATAGTACGTAATATTAATGCAATATCACAGAAAAATTGCAATATATCAGTAATATTAGATATTATAATATAATATTACAGTAATATTATTGACATATTACATTTACATATAATAATAAAATATTACAGTAATATTGTATTGCAATTTAAGTAGCAACCCACATAGCACGTAATATTACTGCAATATCACAGTAATATTGTTTTTCGATTGCAATATTACACTCTAATATAGTA
>NW_018022356.1:0-2781 GCF_002006095.1 Pseudomyrmex gracilis
TCTGAACTCAAGCATTACAGGCCGATATCTATATTGTGTGTACTTTCTAAGGTCCTTGAGAGTCTTGTAGCTAGTCAGATTACAGAATATGTCGAGACTAATAATCTTCTTGATCCCTTCCAGAACGCTTATAGAAAGAATTACTCAACTCAGACTGCCCTTATCAGAGTAATTGATGATATGAGGTATGCTGCTGATCAGAGAGAAATAACTATAACTGTATTTTTTTATTTTTCTAGGGCCTTTGACTGTGTTAACCATCAGATTCTAGTCAACGAACTTAAAAATCTTAATTTTTCTTGTTCTGCTCTTAAATGGCTATGCTCCTATCTCTTTGGTAGAACGCAGGTGGTGAGAGACCCTACAGGAGGTGATTATTCAAAGGATCTGCCTGTCCGGTGTGGTGTTCCTCAGGGTTCTGTTCTTGGTCCCTTACTGTACACACTATATGTTTCTGATTTTGGCAAGAATCTACAATTTTGTAAATATAATTACTACGCGGACGATTTGCTTATTTACATTCATACTAAACCAACTCTCTTTCATGAAGCTATTACCAAAGTCAACCTAGATATNTGTAATGTAATTGAGTGGGCAACTAGTAATAAACTTGCTTTAAATGCAAGTAAAACTTCGGTTATGATTTCTGGTACTAGAAGGTACATTAGCAACTTTGTTCATGACGGCTTGCCTCGGGTCGTGGTTGATGGGGTGGAGATTCCTTATAGAGATTCTGTTGTTTATCTAGGTGTCACTATTACTAGTACACTTTCGTGGGAACATCATGTCATTCGAACTGTATCGCGGGTAAACTCTTCCCTACATCAACTCAAGACTTTTAAGCGCTTGCTATCGACTGAGCTACGAACCAAGCTCGTATCCTCTTTGCTCATTCCTCATTTCGATTATTGTTGCACTTTGCTTACTGATATCACAGGTGAATGTAACCTTCGCTTGCAACGTTCTTTGAATACGTGTATAAGGTTCATTTTCGATGTGAAATAGTTTGAACATGTATCACCTTATTACGAGAATTTGCAATGGCTAAAGATCGCATCTAGAAGATCATTCTTTCTCGGATGCCTTGTGTATAAATTATTGGAAACCCGTCGTCCGCGGGTATTGTATGACACTTTCGTTTTTCGGCGGAACGATGTATCTCATAATACCAGAGCCGACAGAGAGGCACTTATTCTTCCTCTGTCTCGAACAGAATTTTTCAGGCGCTCATTTAGATGTGTCTCGGTGGANATTTGGAACTCGATTCCTGCCGAAATGCAAAATGAGTCCTTTGATATTTTTTGAAGAAGGTGGTATAATCATCTGCTAACAAATCCATCTTGACTTTACTTGATGGTTTTGTTTTATATTTTTCTTATGTGTGCGCAAGAATATATGTAGTTTGATAAACATTAAATGTATCTACTCTGTATCAATTTATTGCGTTTAGTATAACATTTAAGCATTCTGTTTTTTGTCTTGTTATGCATAATTCTGCTTAGAAATTTATATATTCTATTACTTTCTTTATTGTTCTTAAATATTTTATTGTTTTTATATGTATTTTCTTATATTCTGAAATTTTTACCACTTGTTATACATATATTTTTTTTTATAATTTATATTTTTGTATATTTTCTTACTTCTAATTAATATTTTTGTATTTAGATTTTTCTTTTCTTTATTTATGTTATTTTTTATATTTTCATCTAATACTCATTTATATAGTTCTTTGTACTTATATTGAATTTTTTCTGCGCTTATAATTTCTTTTGTATTGCAAGCGCTTGAGGGGAATTTGTCCCAGAGCGAATTATAAATAAAGCATAATCAATCAATCAATCAATCTCTCTCTCTTTCTTTCTCTCTTTTACACACACACACACACACACACACACACACACACACACACACACACACAAAAGCCTAGAAGCCAGCATAAAGTATGCGTGCTGATACCAAGTAAACAAAGTGTTAATATTTTGCAGACTGACTGTTAACTCGAGCAATGTAAGGGCCATCTATCAAGCTAATTTATGTTTTTTCAACAAGTCTGTTGAATTTATCAGTTTTAACAATAACTGATCCTGAGCAGATTTGTCATAATTCTTTATAGTTCTACGATTTACTAGTGTAGCAACTTTGTTATAAAAGATGTCTCTGACAGTGTAAATTTAGAAAGTAGTCAGCAAACGCTAATTGTAAATGTGTATTCTTTAACATACTACTACGCGTTACTAAAACCACTTCTGAGATAAAAGATAAAGCAACACAACAAAAAGCATCTTTATTACAACAGACATCTCTGATACAATAAATTAAGAATATAATTAGCACGTTGATTGTAAATGCTTCATTAGTCCACCAGCACGTTTATAAAACGCATTTAAAAAAAAAAAGTAAATTTCTGTTACAAAAAGATGTTTCTGACACAGGAAATTGTAAACATAGCCAGTACACTCCCAGCAAACACAGAATATAACTGCTATATAACATAGAAGTAACAGCTTAATATACGTAACATAACAGCTGTTATACTCTTAACATCGATGTTATATAACTTTGTTTTATTAATTGTAATATAATTATATTATATATCTATTATATTGCTTGTTATTAGCTGATAATGACATTATAACTTTCATATAACATTTCTGTAACTACCCTGATAGCCAAACATGTTTTGCAAAATCATGTAACTTAATGCTGAGCTGAAGTTTTCAACTAGTTGCTGTGTATTTGCTGAATACATGATGCATAGTCATACGTAATCGACAACAC
>NW_018022356.1:2806-7209 GCF_002006095.1 Pseudomyrmex gracilis
GAGACATTTTGTGTCAGCAGATTCAGAGCAAACAAAGAGCAACTATTGCTCATTACGTTGTCAACAAAATGACTTTTATTTATAGAAAACTCTTTGCTTTATCATTCGTTTTCGGCAACATAAGAGCAACATGACGATAACAAAACAAGACACTAATGTCTGTACTTCTGTTGTATGGTTGGTAAAAACTGTTGACATATATTTATTCTATCTTGTAGCCCATTAAATGTCGAAAACGAATGACCGTCTTTTAGAATAAGTAGACAAAAATAATTATATTATAGTAAGGAACAAGTAGTCTTGCGGACTGAGTGCAGGGATTGCAAATATGAAGGTCTCGAGTTCAAATCCCACCCATCACCTTACGATTTTTTCCGGGTCCAATACTTTTCATCGAGTTAATCAGTTGATCGGCGAACTAAATCAGATCTCTAAAGATTAATTTGAGTGAAATCTCGAATTAATTAATTCCCCTTTCACAAAGCAATGTGTCAGTGAATATATATTTGTTCGTTTTCGACATATTGTATTTTTGCTGAAATTTATGACGTGTTGTTGGCAACTTGTTGTCATATTGCTCTTTATGTTAGTGATAAACCGTTGACAGCAAATATACAGCAAGTTGTCGGAAACACATTGTGAATACGTGTCATGTCAAACCAAAGACAAATGCCTGACTCACCTTGTTCTAAATTTGCTGAAAACACAAGCGTTTTGTTTTCGGCAACATGACAGCAAAAACACAGACAGGTGGCTATCAGGGTATATAACAATTATATTACATTCTACTTACATGTTATATTCATATTATATAACTGCAATATACAATATGCAATATATAAGTAGGAAATTACAACTAACATGGATGTTACATGCAACGATCATGTTATATTACTTGTTACATTTGTTTTATTACGACAATGTTGTTGTTATATATCTGTGTTTGCTGGGCTTTGATTGTAAATGTTCATATTATTTAATACACTACCACGCTACCAAAAACATGTTTGGGACAAAAGTACAGCAATTTTATGCTACACGAGAGGTCTCAGGCATAATAAATGTAAAACAGAGGTAGATCATGTCATTGTAAATGCTTCAAAATAATTTTTCCACCAGAACATGTTGAAAAAAACGCTTTTGAGCAAAAGAAAAGATAAAGCAACTTTATGTTACAAAAGACGCCTCTAGCACAATTTAGAACGTAGCCAGCAAATGATGCATATTAAACCTTCATATTTATTAGTACATACGTTTTTAAAAGCACTTCTGAGAGACAAGACAAAGCAATTTTATGTCATAAGAGACGCTTCTGACATTAAAAATTTTAACTATAGCTAGCATACTTCAACTACAAATACTTTATAATAATTATTACTCTAGCAAATGTTTACAAAAACATCTCTGGGAGGAAACACAAAGCAATTTTACGTCATAAGAAACGCCTCTGGCATTATAAATTTAAAATATAGCCAGCACACACATCAACCAAAAATGCTTCATAATAATTAATATTCCAGCACACGTTTATAAAAACGCTTCTGGGCAAAAAAACAAAGCAACTTTACAGTCAAAAAGATGTATCTGATATTGTTTTATATTAATATCCCTGATAAGAAAACATTTATAAAGTTATGTGACAAAATCTTGCATAAAAATTGTAATTTGCAATTATATAGATATATTTTAAGAAATAAACGTAAAAACATTAATTTTTTATAAAATATTCTTTTATAAAATATTTGTATTTGTTTGCAAAATTACTTTCCAAATACTGTTTCGGCAAAAGAATAACGATATGACGAATCATCTTAGCAGTATATTTGCAAAAGTAATTTCAAAAAGAAATTGTCCAATAATTGAGAAAAAATTTCAACTATGTGATGTTTAAAATATGTAGAGAAATATAATTGCATATGGAGAAATCAACTTAATTTATGTATATATTTATAAAAATGCATAACGACTTTTTTCCACTTTTTGACAAATATTATTTACAAAATTTTATTTTGACAAAACTGTTGCGTTATGGCGAATCATCTTAGTACAATCATTGCAAAATCGTTGTCATTTATGATGTCATTTTTGTGCAATATTTTCACAATTTGCCTATTGAAGATTATTTAGAAAATAGCCAGCATACGTTGGCAGTTCGTAATAATTTGTACACCAGCACACGTTTTCATAAACGCCTCTAGAAAGAAAGACAAAGAAACATTACAGTCAAAATGATGCATCTGACACTGTTTTATATTAATATTATTTAAAAAATAGTCACCATGCGTTGGCAGTTCATAATAATTTTTACACCAGCACACGTTTTCATAAACGCTTCTGGGAGAAAAAACGAAGAAACATTACAGTCAAAAAGATGCATCTGACATTGTGTATATTAATATTATTTAAAAAATAGCTAGCATGCGTTGACAGTTTATAATAATGTTTACACCAGCACACGTTTTCAAAAACGCCTCTGGGAGAAAAAACAAAGCAAATTTACAGTCCAAAAGATGCATTGGATTTTATTTTATATTAATAGTAGTTATACTCGTATAAACAATTAGTTATTTATATGTAAAAAATGCATAGACGTTATTTTATATTAATATTATTTAGGAAATAGCCAGCATGCGTTGGCAGTATTTTCTATAATCACGTTAGTACAGATGAGTGGAACGGAGAATCACATAACACAAAATAATCACAATATACCGCAATTGAATACAACACAATATATTAATTGAATACAACAATATAAATGTAATACATTACAATGTAATATTACATAATTTATTACACTACAATGTAATAGTACAGAACAAATGCAACACAAATATTCTATTTGTGATTTCTTCACTAAAACGTATAAAAGTTTTACTTGTTTTGTGTTGTATTGAAAAGTTTGGTACAAAACACGTGCTTCGCAAAACGAGTTATTTTAAAGTCGTTTTATGATGTGCAAAACGCAATTGCAGTCACAGATCTCGCGGAAAGGACCAATCGTGTTGCGATTGAGTAATTTGATAGATGCGATTGGTCAATTTTGTGCGTTTGCTTTCTGTGACTAATATAAAACGATCTTTATGTTTGCAGATTTGTAGGTTAGAAGATCTGTCATGTAGCCATATATGTAATACTTCTATATTGCTAGTCGCGTATCTTCGCAATGAGAGCCACAAGGCCCGAGAAAGAGAGACGCACGAAGTCCAAATATGAGCATAGATAGTCGAGCGTCATTATGCGCAGGCGCGTCTACTAAGCGAGTGCGAGCGAGACAAAGCATTGGAAAGTGAGAGAACGCGAAGAAAGAACGCGAGAAAGAATAATGCCCAAGCGTGCTTGATTGTTAGCACCGCATGCGCACAAAGCAGCTGGACCTTGCGCGAGAGAGAGGCTACTATATTGTCTGCACCGTAACGTGTGGGCTTCAGGGCTGCGGTCCGTTTCATGCTTAAGCGCACATTTATCTATAGTATACGTGACATATACCACAGATAAATGCACGATTAAGCATGAAACGGACCGCAGCCCAGGTCGGCACCGTACTAGCAATATAGAAGTATTACATATATGCATGTAGCACGACAGATATACACATGCATAATGGTCATATGCGCACGCGTCATAGTGCAGCACTTTTTATCGGGATTTTTGTGAACTACATAGTGCTGTTCTTTACCATAGAGCTTATACTCATGGAGAGGCCATGCCTATATGCTAACCATAGAGAGGGCCGCGCAAAGAGGACCGACAAAAAGAGATATATTTTGTCTCAACTGTGGCTCCCCCACTCCGTGTTTTCTGTTATTCTCTTCTATAAGAAGTGGCCACAATTGAAACAGAAAAATATATCTCTCTTTGTCGATTCTCCTTGCGCTCGCATGGCCTCTCCATGAGTATAAGCTCTATGTTCTTTACAGAAACAGTGATAGTATATGATATCAGATATACATCATTACATTAAGACGTTGTTCTCATAAATTAGATAGTCAAACCATAATCTGAATGTCTCATTAGATTCATTTTTGTCGTATCTGTGGCGCTGGTTTATTGTAAATATGTACATAAGCTTTGAAATAATTCTACATACATGAATATACAGGGTGTCCATAAAGTCTGGAAACACCTTTATATTTTGGAAACGGTTCGAAATTATGAAAAATCGCGAAATACGTATTCAATCGTTTTGAGGGGCTACTCTTTTAAGGGGGTTGCGGATGTTTCCACCTCTTAGGGGGACCTTCCAGGGAGCCCCCCTCAAAATTTTTAAATAGAACCCCGCATATTGTAGTATATCAATTGAAAGGGTATAAAAAAAGAAATCTTTTGGTTCAAATCAGAAGTTGATACAGTGAGCCGTTTAGGAGTTAATTACAAGCAAAGTTCGGGAAAAGTCAAGTCTT
>NW_018022356.1:8609-12458 GCF_002006095.1 Pseudomyrmex gracilis
AAGACTTGACTTTTCCCGAACTTTGCTTGTAATTAACTCCTAAACGGCTCACTGTATCAACTTCTGATTTGAACCAAAAGATTTCTTTTTTTATACCCTTTCAATTGATATACTACAATATGCGGGGTTCTATTTAAAAATTTTGAGGGGGGCTCCCTGGAAGGTCCCC
Source organism: Pseudomyrmex gracilis (assembly GCF_002006095.1). NCBI lineage: Eukaryota > Metazoa > Arthropoda > Insecta > Hymenoptera > Formicidae > Pseudomyrmex > Pseudomyrmex gracilis. The sequence continues at coordinate 8,779 of NW_018022356.1, forward strand.
CTAAGAGGTGGAAACATCCGCAACCCCCTTAAAAGAGTAGCCCCTCAAAACGATTGAATACGTATTTCGCGATTTTTCATAATTTCGAACCGTTTCCAAAATATAAAGGTGTTTCCAGACTTTATGGACACCCTGTATAGTGAGGTTATAGAAGGAAACTGTATAAGAAAAAACTTATGCTGAATCGTGACATTTCAAAGAACAAGCGCCAATCCTTAGCACTATTTACTTATTTCTGTAGAAGCAGTTTAGATTTGATGCAGTAAATACGACTCCAAACGATTTAGGAGAAACGTCAGTTTACAGGTCTTTATAGTCGGTATCCAGTACCCTCTTAAGCCTGTAACTAATGGCATCTCATAGAACAAACATAAATCGAAAACTGTCGTCAACAAGTGAGAAAACATATAATAAATAAAACGACACGAAAAGCTGGAGATTCCAGGTTCGACTCCTGGCCGAAGAGTTTTTTCGCAATATTCTACAAATTAGGTAAGGGAGTGTACAGTATATTTCTCATATATAAGATGCAAATATAGCATCCTCTATGAATTTAAGAATTGAAATTATAATTCAAAAACTCCCGTAAAGAAGGAGGAAGACCCATAAGGCGGGTTTTCGGTCCAATCAGAAAATCATCGAAAACACGTGGAATACATTGTTTGAGACCATACCAATAATATTCAGTCAATTTTAGTCTAAACGGATACATTCGCACCCATACCTAGCTACGTCCACTTCACCACCCCCATATTTTGTGAGTAAGAAACGCTGACAAATACGACCTAATGCTTCACAAATAAATATAAACAGTTATGGGCATTAGTCAATAGATCGTAGCTTATATTACTATGCTTCCCTCCTTGGATTTCCAATGCTTTTTATCCCCTACAATACGGCCTTAAGTTCTTGCAAATGAGAAATAGTCACAGAAAATGACTTCCGAAAACAAATAGAGATTTCACATACACGAAGTCATTTTTTGTGACTATTTCTCACTCGCAAAAACTTAAGGTATAGTGGAGGGTAAAAAGCATTGGGAGAACCAAGGGGGGAAGCATAGTGATGTGAGCTACGATCGATTGACTAATGCTCAACTGGCCCAAAACTTTGTTTGTGAAGCATTAGGTCGTATTTGTCAGCGTTTCTTATTCACAAAATATGGGGGTGGTGAAGTAGACGTAGCTAGGTATGAGAGGGGTAGGAGAGGTGCGAATGCATCTGTTTAAGCTAAAAGTGACTGAATATTATTGGTATGGTCTCAAACAATGTATTCCACGTGTTTTCGATGATTTTCTGATTGGGCCAAAAACCCGCCTTATGGGCCCTCTTCCTTTAAACGTAAACATGTATATAAATATGTACACGCATATTTTTGCGTAACATCCAGCAAACGGCTCTCATGACCATATATAACATATACTTATAGTTTAGAAAACTTCAAGTATGTGGAAAGTAACTTCCAACGCAAAGCGAGGTTCAATCCAAACCTGTGTCTAGTTTTTGGATAGTAAAGCCCCCCGTAGAGGGAGGGCAAACCACACTGTTTCTACGCTTACACTTTTCACGAGAAGCGAGATTCCACATGAGTTTGTACTTTCGCAAATTTTTACTTTTTCAGCTCATGCATCATTGGTTGATGCGTAACAAAACTCAAATTGATGGACACGGTATCAACATAATTTTGAAAAGTTTTAAAGTTTCACGTTTTTTAAAAAAAAGAGTGGAAGTACATAATTTTTCTAAGCTCCCCCGATTGATTTCTCATTGCAGTGAGAAAATAAAGCGTTTTTTAAAAAAATCAGATTAAAATAGCCAAAATTGAGAAAAGTAGCTAAACTGCAATTACCTATTATAACCACTCTATCTTACAAAAAAATTGGCATTATTGGTATGGTCGACAGAGCAATTCTTCTCTTTTCCATCCTTCTTTTCATTTTAAGAATTTGAATTTTATTATAAACACTTTAATTTTAAACTGCTATCCGCTATCTTTCATTTTCAAGGTCATGCATAACAGAATTAAATTTTTACCCTCTAAACAAACCATTTCTAACTATGACAAATTAAATATTGATCTTGTGACATCAATTGTTAATTAATTTCTTCTTCTCTATTTATACAAAGTATATCCATATATATGTACACTCTTTTTAAATATACAGGATTTTTTGTCGCGTTCCGTGGTAAATTGTTGGCAACTGTTTCACATTGAACAAATTGAACAACTTTATGAAATTTCTTAAAGACTCATTAGAATTTGACCAGAATAAAGATGTTGCTTACTGTATTGAATGCGAAGATTGCAACGTCACTTATGTAGGCCAAACAAAAAGAAAATTAAAAACAAGAATTAGCGAACACAAAAATCAAATTAACAGAAATACGGACAATCTTTCAGTCGTCACGAAGTATAGTTTAACAACAGACTATAACTTGAATTGGCAAAAAAATCAAAATTTTAGACCGTGAACAATTCTATTTTAAACTAGTTTCAGAAATAATTCACATTAAACTCCAAAAAAATTCGTTTATACGTTTATACGTTTTTGACCACATTCACATAAATCATTTTTTATTGTTTTAACAAGTTGACTATTTTATATAATATATTTATTTAAGACTCGCTATTGACTATAGTTTTTTCCGAATTATTTGTGACTGATTACGTTTCACATTCTTTGTTGTCAATATATTTACCGCTTTCTTTCTTTGGTAAGTCTATTTTACCATTATAGCAATAATCTCTATGATTTCATATTTTGCTGGTGTCCAAATATGTAATGTTTTTTTGACTTTTATTGGGTGTACTTCCGAATGACCCCTGCTCCCGATCGATCTGAAATTTTGCACAAAAATAGTGTTCAATGGGACAAACAAAACGCGCGTAGTCTCCACTTCAGCAAATAAAAAACAAATTTAAAAAAAAATAAAAACGATATCGACTAAAATCGATTTTAGATGTATTTCAGAATGACTCCTTTTTTCGATCAATCTAAAAGTTTGCACAAAAATAGTGTTTGATGGAACAAACAAAACGACCGTAGTCCCAACTTCGAGAAATAAAAAACAAATTTTAAAAAAATAGAACTTATATCGACTAAAATCGATTCTATATAACATGTATACACATATATAATACATAATAAAAATATTATATATGATAGTTGTACTCACTGAAAAAAAGATTTTTAAGCACTTATTAAAATATTTATATTGTAAATACAAAAAAAGTTAAAAAATAAAAATCACAAAAGAAATATAAAAATGTACAAATTAAAAACCTCAATTTAGTTTTTATATTTTTACTCGGGGGGTGCGGGGGAGGAGCGAAGCCCCTCCCCTTGCAGGGGGGCGTAGCCCCTCTTGTGGGGGGCGCAGCCCCCCTGCGCAGCCCCCCCTACGCAGCCCCACCCCTGCCTACACTTACAACATAAACATAAGAACTTACTTTTTTTAATTTTTTAAGTTTTTAAAAACTTACCACATATATAGAATCGATTTTAGACACATACATCGGTTTGGATTGAACCTCGCTTTATATAGAAAGTAACTTCCAACGCAAAGCGAGGTTCAATCCAAACCTATGTACAGTGCGGAGCACCATATCGTGCGCCGTGAGGAGAAGTAGTTCTCCTCCGGCCGCCTTCTACTATCACGCGCCAGCGGCCCGAGATTTA
>NW_018022356.1:13026-14381 GCF_002006095.1 Pseudomyrmex gracilis
TTGTCATGGGTTTTTACTCTCTTACTTAAATATATTTTACTTTCTTACACTTACCGTAAGTAAGTTTCTTATATCACGCAATAATTAAATAAGTAAATATTTGATATAAATTATTGAAGTCACTCTTTTAATACAGAGTTACTCTTTTCAATGTTCACGATAGTTTTATGATAGCATATGCCTGTCGGTATTATTGGTAACCGCGTCGGTATGTATCATCGGTAACCGTGCCGATATATGGATTAAATCTCGGGCCGCTGGCGCGTGGTAGTAGGAGGCGGCCGAAGGAGAACTACTTCTCCTCACAGCGCACGATATGGTGCTCCGTACTGTACGTGTGTGGGTTAGGTTAGATTTTCGAATAGTGGAGCCCCCCCTACGGGGGGGCGGAACGCACTGTTTCCACGCATACACTTTCTAGGAGAAGCGAGGTTTTAAATAAGAAATACACCTAAAATCGATTTTAGTTGATATAGTTTTTATATGTTTTAAAAATATGTTTTTTATTTCTCGAAGTTGGGACTATGCTCGTTTTGTTTGTCCCATCAAACACTATTTTTGTGCATAATTTCAGATTGATTGGGACAAGAAATCATTCTGAAATACACCTAAAATCGATTTCAGTCAATATAGTTATTATTTTTTTAAAAATTTGTTTTGTATTTGCCGAAGTGGAGACTACGCGCGTTTTGTTTGTCCCATCGAACACTATTTTTGTGCAAAATTTCAGATTGATTGGAGCAGGGGTCATTCGGAAGTATATCCCTTTTATTATTCCAGTTTATTACTGAAGAAGATCTCAATTGCAGATTGAAACGTTTGATAGACATGTACTAATTAAGTGAATAAAAAAATACACATACATTCTGTATACTGGCTCTCATTCGTCTTGAATTTCACACTTTGGTTTTTCAAGAATCTTCATTTCACATTTGAGAGATAGGCCGAGTCGACTCCTCGGCGCTTCTTTCGAGTCAACTCTTTGAGATCTGGAGTGTCTTCGAGTCAACTCCTCGAGGTCGGGGTTATGTCCCGAGTCAGCTCCTCGGAGACCGGGCTAATTCCTCGAGTCAACTTTTCGAGATTAGAAATGCCTTCGAGTCAACTTCTCGAGAGGCCGAGAGATATGTTTTGAATCAACTCCTCAGAGACTGAGTATTGCTTCCAAGTCAGCACCTTGGAGGCTAGGAGTGTTCTTTGCTCTCGAGTCAGCTCCTCAAGTGCCGGAAAAGGAATGGTGCTCCTTGCCGATTTCGGTCGGTTTACACAGTTTGTCCGGAAAGTTCCCGGACTACGTGAATTAAAAATCGAAAATGAAAGATATGGTTTATTAAACAAGTTTACACTTCAAGGTA
>NW_018022356.1:15061-23675 GCF_002006095.1 Pseudomyrmex gracilis
ATACTAAGTAGTTCCAGCGTTGACCGCTCGATAGCGCCGCTTACCCGCGCTAGAAAAAATCAGTCCGGGAACTTTCCGGACAAACTGTGTATATATCCGGCGGGTGCTCCAAGTCCTGTCCGGGTTCGACGTTCGGTGCGCGGTTGTTTGTGCGAAGGATCACGTTTTGATGCGGTGCTCCTCGTTATGGTCTGCAGTTTTACGCATAGATGCCGCGGGTAGGTCGTCGTGTTAGGTTGTTCGTGTTAGGTATATATGTCGCGCAAGAGTTCAAAGGTAATAATGCCAAATATTAATAATAAGTAATAATACAAAATATGAAATAATAACCGCGTCATATAAAAGTAACAAGATAATAATACATAATACCAAAAAATAATATTATATAAAGAAAACCGATAATACACAAAAATTAATACAAAATAATAATAATTGTATAAACAAAAAAAGAGATTGCTATCTGGCGGAAAGAAGCGGCGGAAACAAAGTCTCACTTTGTTACAAAATTAATGCAGATCTTTTTAATAATTATACATTATAAACATGGATCAGATATGTAAACTTATATTTGTGGTATTTTATGCCAGTAACTGTTTACAAATTGTTGGTTCATGGGGCAAGCGTGATAAAACGTGTCATACTTCTTATAGCCCAATTAGCAGAAAATGCTCAAGAGAGCAGGCACAAAGAAATATGGAAGAATAGGGAAAGTAACAATAGGAAATATTATCAAAAAGCCATAATGCAAGATGTCATAAAATGCTATTTACATCGGATCCATTAATTAATAGTTTTTGTAAGAAGCTACAAAAAGCGGTAAAAAAATTATGGCCAGAAGTTTTGTCTCTCCTAAATTCTATGCCAACTTCAAATTATCATCATTTTGATACGAGTTATGAAGAATACAGTAGCGATTCTGAAAACAATTAATTTATGCGTATTACATGTTTTGTACAATAATTATGTATATTTATTTGTTTCATTAGTTGATATTGTTTATATAATTTATATCGTTTATATAGTTTATATTGTTATTATCTTTTATTCTACTTCTTTTTCTTAAAATTTATGTTATATTTCTATTATTTTTCTATTATTTCTTGTTGTGTTATGTTTATGTTACTTACAAAACTACTAAAGAATAAAATTTACAGCAAAAAGTACATGCATTTTTTTTTACTAAATTATTCCACTTAGATCGTTCAAATTGGCCACTGTGCGTCGAGCTGCAGGCTCAGTTGCGCGATATTTATGTCGCACTGCGGGCGAACCCACCTGATAGGACAAATCAGATAGACGAGACAAACCTCTGCGAACGAGTGCAAAAGGAAATGATAAGGTGGTGACGAGCTTGTATGCGTAATCCCGTCCAGAGGAGCGGAGCAACACTCCGCTTTATCCTGTGAAGTAAGTTAATAATTCTATTAACAGGCTAACAAAGTAAGTCTATTAACAGGCTTGTAAGTAAGTCCAGTTAACGTTCTGGATGATGCAGGTGCTAAACGGACATGGGTGTTTCGGTGAGTACTTGCGTAAAATTGGTAAAGTTTAGAGTCCGCGTTATCATCATTGTGATTTGGTTATAAATCCGGCTATCACACTTTGACAGAGTGCTCGGCACGGAATGCTGAGAGATATACGAGGTTGGGCCAGATCTTTCCCTGGCCGCACTCTTCCGCAGTATGTTGTTCAGGATAAGTGAAGGGCTGTCGTCGGATTGTCATTCTCGTAAAAGAAACAGCAGAAAGAAAGAGGGAGACGGCAGAAAAAAGATCCTCTTTTGTAAACAGTGTTGAACGGTAAATGTAAACCACTCTAAGTCTTCGGACTCGTACGACGTGTAAAATCTAGTACGTGTGGAGAAAATATCACTTCAAAGGTGTTCGAGAGATAAGGTAGTTCTATCCAGGAGAGAGAGAGAGAGAGTCGAATCTTGTAAGGTAATAGCATCGAGCACGAACATCATGCTTCCACACCTAGCCACATGAAAATTATCCCCAAGATAAGTGGGACAGAATAACTAGAATAGAGAGAGAGCTATAGACAGAATAGCTTTGGCCCAAGGCCAGAACATCAGGCCATATGGAGAGTGCCGTGACCGAACCAGTGCTTCATGGTCCGTACTCGTCACGGTGCCAAACCGCCTATAAACAGCCGTGTGAAAAAAAGGATAGTTTAGGATTAAGTTAATATGTAAAGTATAGGCCGTTGTTGAAGAAGTGGTCTGTTTGTCTGTTTGTTTGTCTTTCTTTCTCTGTCTCTTTGTTTCTCTGTTTCTATGTCTGTCTGTCTGTTTGTCTGTCTTTCTGTTTTTCTGTCTCTCTTGTTCTCTTTCTCTTTCTGTCTTTTTACAAAGTTTCATATTTTTTCTATTTTCGAAGTTTTAAATTTTCTTTCTTTCGATTTTTCTTCTGAATTTTATTGTTTCTAACAATTAGTGATAAATAGAGATTACTCTCAGGCTCTATAAGTCTTTTAAACTAATAATATATAAATATATATTTATTGTTTCTATTTAATAAGGTAAATGTCCCAATATTTAAACGTTTAAGAGAGCTGTTTAACTTATAAAAATTATACTCTTATAATTTAACTTTTGTTGGTAGGTGTTAGTATTTCTTTAAAAAAACAGATTATATTTTTACTACATAAGGCTTTAAAGAGCTGGTTTATAAAAAAAACAGTTAAATTAATCGAATTATAACCTGCTATGGTCTAGTGTTTAAACAGGATTTCAAACTTCTAATAATTAAAATATCTTGTTCCAGTACTTAAACGCTGTTATTACCACGACAATATAGAATAGAAAAAAGATTAATTATGCATTTTATTAATATTTTTGTCTCTCTGTTTTTTTCTTTTGGCATTTTTTTTAATTCTTGTTATCTAAATTACTTGAAACAAATAAAAATTAATGTTACTATAAAAACTATTCAAGTTTGAGTTTCCTAATCTTTCAATAAGGTTATGAAAACAAGTCATCTAATTTATCATATAATATTTAAATATTTTAGTTAAAATATTATTATTTTTGTACGTTTATATAAAATAAAACTATGAAAACACAAAATTACTTACTGATTTGTTGGAAATTATACGTTTTGTCGCACAAATGTTATTTTATATTGTACGTGTACGCAAGAGTGACTATATGATGAATCAAGTGTTTAACAACTCCGCCACCGACGGATTCTTGTACCAGTACATAAAGACAATAATTTAATTATTATAACTAAATATTAAAGAGAGAAACAATTTTTCTATCAATCTATACTCTATAATGAGTTTGAAAAATCTTTGCTGAACAAAAAGTTTATTTTGTATACTTAATTATAACTTGAACCAGCGGCTTAACAGCTGCTTTGCTGCTACCAGAGAAAAGCCTGAGAGCGGCCATGCCATTGTAGTTTCTTACGACGGTTTCAGCCGTTGTTTTAGCCGTATTTCCACAAAAGTGGAACTCAAAGGCCGTTTCTACATTAAACGCAAGTCGTAGATCTCGTGGAATTGACCAATTGCAGAGTCAAATCAGCCAATCGACCAACGTGATTGATCAGTTCCACAAGACCTGCTACTTGAGTTTAATGGAGAACGGCCTTTGAGTTCCACTTTTGTGGAAATACGGCTAAAACTAGCGGCTGAAACCGTCGTAAGAAACTACAATGGCATGGCCGCTCTCAGGCTTCTCTCTGCTGCTACGCTGTCCAGTAGGTGGTGCCCTCTATACAAGGATAGACGTATATCTCTTTTCTTGTCTGTCGTTCGGTTTGTCCGTCTGATAGTGGAGGGGATATGCACACGTACGTGACTGTCTGTTTGTGTGCGTATCCTTCCTACTATCGTATGTGCTTCATTAGAAGATCTAACTATTCTCGTAAACTAGATAATAAAATCACATTCTGATCGTTCCATTATATTTTTTTTATATCATCTGCTTCTCTGTGTGGTGCCTGTATGGTTCTACAGTGCTAAAAAATTATTTAAGAATAGAAAAATATGATCAAGTGATAGTAGGCAAGTGTAACTTTTGGTTCTTTTCTGTAGTCAAAGAACCAGGCAGAGATGTGTTTCTTTACGTTCTTTATTTTTGGAGAAGCGTTTTTAATTTGATTCCGTAAATAATGAGATTAGTTAGTTCTACTAAAATGACATTTCCTGTCGGTATAAGGACGGTTCAGCATCCTCTTAAGAAGTATATACTTTGTCTTACGCAAACTGCTAACGTAGGAGTTGAAAACGCAATGAATTTGCTGCTATTATCAAAAACTATTTAGTTTTTTCTTTATCATATCTACTGTTTAGAAAACTTTTATTACGATGTTTTAATAATAATACAATTAAAAATATTATTAAAATTTTTGATTATTGTAAATATCAATAAAATAGTTTAATGTAAATGAAAATTCGAGTAATTATTTAAGTACAAGGACATGTTTAAGCACTGGGACATTTACCTTATATATATTTTTAAAAATATATATGTGTAAAAAATGAAATTATATTTAACAAGTTAAAATTTCATTTAAGTAATATAGTAAATCTATACAAAAAATAACAGATTTTGTACGGAAACATGCCTTATTCAATTTGATAATCAATATGTTATAATATAGTACTAAGTAAAATGTTATGATTCTATTACTTACCTGTACTGCCGCGATACCCACAAACGAATTCAAAATATTGTCAAAGATAGATTTATCTTTGTTTGTTAAAATATCGATGATATCCACGCCACGTGGCCGTAAGACATTGTCACATTGTTTAATGGCTTTAGCAAACACAGGAAATCTCATCAGATCGGTACCTAGTTGTAAAGAATATAAGTTTATATAAATATTGTTAAGGAATATTTTCTAATATAATATGATAATATAAAATAAACTAGAAAATGTTTAATATCAAAGAGTAATTTATTTGGTATAAAACGGTTGTGTTTCAAGATATAAGGTGACAATTACGCGCACCTGAAACTTCTGATTTTGATGAAACTTTGCACATATGTGGAAAAATAGATTTATAATTTTAAAATAAATAAATTTAGGAAAGTTTAGATGTTGTCCAAAAACAATTCAAAGAAGTGAAACTATCTTTCATATTTAAAACGCCTTTTTCTCGATATATCTAGATAATTATTGAAGATATCAAAAAATGTTTTATACAAAAGTTTTATACTAAGATCTTTATATAAAACCATAATATAAAACTTTTAAAAATGTTTTTAAATTGTTTTATAAATCCATAAACAATATTTTTCTCAACATTTTAGTAATGTAAATAGATAGAAATATTGTTACTATGGCATTATATGCCGCTTTTACATCGTCCATGGACAACCTCGAGGACGAAGACTTTGAAAAGAGCACTTTGACTGTGTTACGTCCTGGAGACTTCACGGTCCCCTTTTTCTTGCAACGCGACGCGCCAACGCATAACAAATTTCCCTTTTAATAAATAATAAAAAGCAATAAATAATCCGAGCAGACCTCCTATCGTTTGGAGACTTGGACTCCAGACGATAGAAGAGCAAACGGGAATCACATCGGCGCCCGAAACGATAAACCGCGCCTAGTAATAACCCGAAATTTTACGATAACGAGCAAGAAAACTTATTGTTTAAACATCCTAAACAAACCCGGATATCTCCGGGCCAGGAAGAACACCGCTCATAAAAATTAGAGCAGCCGGAGCAAATAGAACTCCGACGCCACGAATAATCCACAAAACTTTATTATAAACAAATAGCAAAAGATCTAGGTGGCCGGGCTCATGTCAGTGAGCCGTGCGGAGCGCTCACGCACACCAGAAGTGTGGTTCACTGACGTGCATTCGACTAAAGGTCGGCGCTGATTGGCTTGATTTCTTAAATAATTACTCCTTTATTATATGTAATAGAAAAAAATGGTCCTGGACTTTTCGACTCAGTTTTACTCCTTCTGTCTGCCTACGAAAGATGTTAAAGTAATTGTCGGACACCCTGTATATACAGGGTGTCCCAGAATTGCCGTACAATCTCTCGTAGACAGGTAGAAGGAGTAAAACTGAGTCGAAAAGTCCTGAACCATTTTTTTCTATTATTTATAATAAAGGAGTAATTATTGAGTAAATCAGGCCAATCAGCGCAGACCTTTAGCCAGGCACACGTCAGTGAGCGCTCACACACACCAGGGGGTCGATTGTGTATCACGCAGTGTAGTGAAAAGTACAAAGGTGAGCAAATTTACTATGATATCTATGATCTTATTGGTCAACAACTAGTAAATTTGCTCACTTTTATGATTTTCACTAGACTTCGTGATACACAATCGACCCCCAGGCGCGCGGCTCAGTGACGTGCGTCTGGCTAAAGGTCTGCGCTGATTGGCCTGATTTACTCAATAATTACTCCTTTATTATAAATAATAGAAAAAAATGGTTCAGGACTTTTCGACTCAGTTTTACTCCTTCTACCTGCCTACGAGCGATTGTATGGCAATTCTGGGACACCCTGTATATATATATACAAGATGTTTGATAAGTACCGTCTCACCGCTTGTAGGTAGGTAGAAGGGGTTATTCTAAGACGAAAAGTCCTACACCACTTTGGAAAATTCGCAATAATTAACGAAATATTAATGGATAAAGATCCACTAATCAGCGTCCAGAGTAAGGATAGCCCAGTCTTTCGTGCATACGTGCCGTAGCGACAGAATGGGAGGAGCTAATAGAATAACATGTGTACCTTACATAGGCTGCGTTCGGACAGCGCGCTATTCGCGCTATTGTCTCATTCTATCTTTGGTTTACATCTAACGATAAAGATAAAATGATGCAATACAAAACAAATATTTAATTATTGTAATAGAAGAAAATAAATGTTTTTATGTTTCTTATGGAATTCTTCTAATAAATAAATAAATAAATTATTAGTATCAACAGTTTGCTATTATTTTCATGAATAAAATAAATAAATAAATAATATAATTATTATTAACATCTCAATATTACAAATATGTAATTAAAGAAAAATAGCAAACTGTTGATACTAAGAATTTACTTATTTATTTATTAGAAGAATTTTATAAAAAACACAAAAACATTTAATTTCTTCTATTATAATAATTAAATATTTGTTGTATGTAAACTTTAGAATATAAGAAAAATAAAAAAATAAAAATCAACAGTGTCACAATATTTGCAATGAAATGTAACTTCTAATTTTGTTCTTTTCCTATGGTTTTTTTTATCTTTCTGTAAATAAAAATAACTACATAAATTAAAAATAAAAACTCATTTTTATAATACATCTTGACATTAGATTTATTTATTTTGATGAAAAAAATACGTGGTCCATGCTTTCGCGTTTAGTTGCCGTTAGGTTAGGTTGATTTTTACGTATATTATGACTGCGTCATTACGTATATTACGACTTCGTGAAGCACGCTATATGCGCTATATGCGCTATTGCATCATTCTATTTTTATCGTTTGTTAGATGTAAAACAAAGATAGAATGAGACAATAGGATAGCGCGCTGTCCGAACGCAGCCTATGTAAGGTACACATGTTATTCTATTAGCTCCTCCGATTCTGTCGCTACAGCACGTACGCACGAAAGACTGGGCTGTCCTTACGCTGTCCTTACTCTGAAAGCACGCTGCTTAGCGGATCTTTATTCATTAATATTTTGTTAATTATTGCGAATTTTTCCAAAGTGGTGTAGGACTTTTCGTCTTAGAATAACCCCCTTTACCTACCTATAAGCGGTGAGACGGTACTTATCAAACACCCTGTATATATATATGGATAAATATACAGAGTGTCTGACAACAAACTATAAAGCCGACGTGTGTAGGTAGATCAAGTTATTCTGAACAGAAAAGTTATATACCATTTTGCAAAATTCGCAATATTTATTGAGATATGAATTACTAAATGTGAGCCAATGAAGGCGCGGGGAACGATGATCGGACTCTATAGGCGTGCACGATTATCAGATGAAAAGAAAAATGGCTTCTCTCATGTAATGTCTTAGTAACGAGAGGAGGAGTAAACAAACAAGCGCGGAACGATTCAGTTTCTTGCGATCGGGCGCTATTCGGCGGTACGCAGCGAGCAGCGGCGAGCGAGGAGTAGAGCTAATAATTGTGCACGCCTATAGAGTCCGATCATCGCTCCGTGCGCTCTCATTGGCTCACATTTAGTAATTCATATTTCAATAACTATTGCGATTTTTTCAAAATAATAAATAACTTTTCTGTTCAGAATAACTCGATCTACCTACACACGTCGGCTTTATAGTTCGTTGTCAGACACCCTGTATATTAATATATACCTATATATGATATTTGATGCTTTCGCGGTATGTAGTATTAACATACAAAGATGTTTGGACTTCCGTTTCCGGTAGCGAGCGTGACAGTTTGTTGTGTGAGAGCTGTGTATAAAGGTGTGAAAGTATAGAGAGAGAGTGGAAGTGTGTGGAGTGGAAGCGTGGTGAGAGAAAGCGGGAAGGCTAAGGTGGCAAGGGAGAAGAGCGGGTGGAGGCGCTTGGTGGGATTGGGGGGTGCAGGGGTAGAAAGGGCAAGGGCGAGAAAAGAGGTTAGAGAGAGCAGGTGGCGTGACAAGAAAAAGTG
>NW_018022357.1:0-2169 GCF_002006095.1 Pseudomyrmex gracilis
CCCGATGCATGTTTATTCGCGGATCTTTGTTAATTAAAATCTCAGTAACTATTGCGAATCTAGCAAAATGGTATAGGACTTTTCACCTCAGTTTTATTCCTTCTACCTGCCTACGAGAGATGTTAAACCAATTCTGGAACACCCTGTATATATATTGTGACGTGACACTTTTCGTGTCCGTCACAAGGAAATAATTCCGGCCGGCACGGGAGGCGATGGGATTGCGTCTTTCACTATTTAAAGGAGAGCAGCTCGTTAGGTTGCGCGCGACAAGCGAAAACGCGCGTATCAGCGGAGGCGCTCAGCGCCTACAGCGTTCGTAATTTTTAATTGAAACGTTGCGATGATTATTAATCTTGACGCATGTATTTTCAGGCTAATTTTGGTGTTCAACCACCATTAAGTTGTGATTTTGCCGTGCGAACCGCTTGGCGGTTACTCTGTAATTCTTTGTAGCTTAGAGAGAGAGAGAGCGACTCACGACACGTAGCGTTAGGCGTAGAGGAGCAAGATGGAGAAGCGATACGGAGAGACAGCGACACAGGGGCGTAAGGGCCTCATAGGCGCGAAGCGCGAGGCGATGATGTTGACGGACCGGATAACGGGGGATACCGGTACCCCGACTTCACAAAAACCGGAGCGGGGCTCCCAGAGGAGTTGTCAGCCCCGTCCTGCGGAAGTATGGGCCCATACGAGCATTTGCAGCAAAACTTAAATGCAGAGGGTTGACACGGCTAGAAAAGGGCCCGCGTTAACACTTTGCCGATACGCACGTGGCCGCCGTCAATCATAGCGCCGCGAAACGCAAGATTGGCTAATTAGCCGGCTGAGGAACGACCTGCAGCATCGAGAGCGACTTCCGAAGCGGCCAAGATCATTGTTGTGCGTGCCGTGAAAGACGTGCGGGTTCTTCGCCTCTCGTAATGACAGATATAGTGCAGAAAGTGAGTGCTAAAACCGAGAGTCTAAAACCTGAGGAGGACTTTGCGGAAAGAGCTAACATTGAGCAAACTTGAGGACAAAGAAGCTGCCGAAGTAGAGTGAAGCCAACCAGCCACGAGGGGAGGAGCCGACAAGCGTGAGTGATCGTTCGCTCTCTCTCTCGCATATTCTTTATTTCGATCATTGTAAGATTTTGCGGTCGTAGATCGAGTCTATACGCGTACCGTTGGCTCGATACTGCGCTGCAGTATCGGGTAAAATTAATTAAATTGTACTTTAATGACAAAATCGCGAATATATTTGCCGGAACTAATTACATCATTGCTGCTTTTTCATCGCACCGCGGTCGCAACAATCCGGGCGAAATTCCGCTCGTTATTCGTGTGTGGTTGTTTTTCTTTTTTTTTGTATCACGGTATTAGCGTGTTTTTGTTCCATTCGTCCTGTATACCGCGTCTATATATTTCTGTCGTATCGAGCGTGTAAAGTCGAGACACGGAATAATATTCTTTTGTTACAACTGCGATATTCCCGACCTAATAAGTGCGAATCGTGCCGAAAGTCACGGCCATCGGACCGTGGCCGTGAATTAGATCCGTGTTCCGTTTGCGCTATACAGAGCGCGCGACGCCCCGCGCCGCGCCGGACGTCTCGCGCGCGATAGCACATTTCTTCGTATCGATAACACCGGCGGTCATCTCCACCCGACCTTATACCGAGAAATAAGGGCCGCGTTCGCGAACGAACAATAAAAGAAACTCGCACCGATTATCTTTACTGTCGATCACGCGTATTTAGCGTATTTTAGTGTCCGACTGTCACGCCGTGGTAATTGTAATATTTTATATTGTAATTTTTTTGTTATTTTCGCGACATTGTATTGCCGATATTTGGTATCTCTGGAGAATTGATTTTTATTAAACTGTTATATCTTTCATCCAACGCAAACGAACAAGTTTCTCTGCCATCATTTATTACCCACTGCCTCCTAAGCCCACGCCTCTCCGTTATCGTCATTAACTGAGCTGCCGAGTGACCTTGCCGTCACGTCGAAATTATTTGTCCGGATTCTTAACGCTAATCGAGATTTTTGAGTTGGCGCCCAACTATTGACTTTGGTGAGTAAAGAACTTTATTTTTTTTTGCAAAGACGTGCCGAAGTTGTGCGGCGCTTCTGCTACAACATCCTAATATGAGGTGCCCGTCACAATATATATATATATATAT
>NW_018022357.1:2844-5571 GCF_002006095.1 Pseudomyrmex gracilis
AAACCATATTCTACAAAAATGTGTGATATCCGAACAAAATACCTTTTCAAAAAAAGGTAAAAAAAGGCGCCAAGTACATGCGCAACTCGTATCTCTAGAAAAAGTATTACTATCAAAATCTTCCTCTACAAGATCTATTCTACAAAAGAAATTATTTGTTTACATTAAATATTTTTTATTTTGAAACATTCCACATGAGTTTTTGACATTTCACACAAATCGAAATTTATATGTATGATTCAATATAGTTTAAGATTTTCCACGCAAGGCGAAGTTGTTTCTTACATCAATGAGTGCTTTATATAAAAAGTGCAGTGTCATACACTATTTGAAACTTTTTATTGATTTAGAATATTTTCTATTTTACAACGTATAAACAACTTACAAAGTTTTATATATTTTATATATTTTTGTAACCATGTATAAAAGATTTTACTTGGCGTAACTTATTGATATCATTTCTTTTGTAGAATAGATCTTGTAGAGGAAGATTTTGATAGTAATATATTTTCTAGAGATACGAGTTGCGCATGTACTTGGCGTCTTTTTAAAATAATTTCAAAAAAAATCATTATGTAATGGCAGTTCATAATAAATTTTACACCAACACACGGTAGTAAAAACGCCTCTGAGAAGAAAACCAAATCAATTGTACGTCACATGAAACGCCTCTGGCATTATAAATTTTTAAATATGGCCAGCACACGTTAACCAAAACTGCTGCATAATAATTAATATTCCAGCACACGTTTACAAGAACGCCTCTGGGAGAAAAAGGCAAAGCAACTGTACAGTCAAAATGACGCGTCTGCCATTGTTTTATATTAATATTATATAAAAAATAGCTAGCATGCGTCGGCAGGTCATAATAATGTTTACACCAGCATACGTTTTTGAAAACGCCTCTGGGAGGAAAGATAATGCAACTTTACAGTCAAACTGAAGCGTCTGATATTGTTTTATATTAATATTATTTAAAAACTAGCCAGCATGCGTTGGCAGTTCATAATAATTTTTACACTAGCACACGTTTTCATAAACGCCTCTGGGAGAAAAGACAAAGCAACTTTACAGTTGAAACAATGCATCTGACATTGTTTTATATTAATATTATGTAGAAAAGTGCCAGCATGCATTGACAGTTCATAATAATTTTTACACCAGCATATGTTTTCAAAAACGCCTCTAGGAGAAAAGACAAAGCAAATTTACAGTCCAAAAAATACATTAGACGTTATTTTATATTAATATTATTTAGGAAATAGTCAGCATGCGTTGGCAGTGTTTTCTATACTTACGTTAGTACAGATGATAGTCTAAACGGACAATCAAATAACACAAAATAATCACAATATACCGCAATTGAATAAAACACAATATATTAATTGAATACAACACAATATAAATGTAATACATTGCAATGTAATATTACGTAATTTATTACACTACAATGTAATATTACAGAACAAATGCAACAGAAATGTTTACTTTGTGATTTCTTCACTAAAACTTATAGAAGTTTTACTTGTTTTGTGGTGTATTGAAAACTTTGGCAAAAAAACACGTGCTCCGCAAAACGAGTTATTTTAAAGTCGTTCTATAATAGCGCAAAACGCAATTGCAGTCACAGATCTCGCGGAAGTAACCAATCGTGTTGCAATTGAGTGATTTGATAGAAGCAGTTGGTCAATTTCATGAGACTTGCATTTGCTCTCTGTGACTATTATAAAACAATCTTTATGTTTACAGATTCGTAGGTTAGAAGATCTGTCATGTAGCACGACAGATATACACATACACAACGCATCAAAAATTCGCGAAGTAGGCGCGGAGATCTAGGGGCAAAAAGGGCTGTTTTTCTTAGGGATAAATAATGCGACACAGTTGTGGATAAACGATTGCTACTAGTTAGCTGGTACAGTGCTCGTTGGTGCTATTTATATCTAAGAAAAACCGCTTCTTTTGCTTCTAGACCCTCGCGTCTACTCCGCGAATTTTTGACGCGCTGTGTACATAATGATCATATGCGCACGCGTCATAGTGCAGCACTTTCTATCAGTATTTTCGTGAACTACATAGTACTGTTTTTTACAGAAACAGTGATAGTATATGATAGCAAATACACATCTTCACAAGATTACTTTTTTTGTGCATCAATTAGATAACTAAATCATATTCTGAGTGTTTCATTAGATTGTTTTGTGTCGTACTTATTGCTGTAGTTCAATGTAAATATGTACATAAGCTTAGAAAAAATTTTATATACATGATCATATGAGGTTATAGAATAAAACTGTATAAGAAAAAATTTCTGTTAAAATTTGACATTTCAATAAACAACAGCAAACTCTTAGCACAATTTACTTTTTGCTGTAGAAGCATTTTGGATTTGATGCAGTAAATACGGCTCAAAACGAAATATTAGAACCGTCGGTTTACAGGTCTCTATAGTCGGTATTCAGTATCCTTTTAAATGTGACGATATAACAATACCGATATTTGATGGATTAGATTACAGTAATTGGAAAAAACGTATATTAAGAATAAACGTATACAAAGTTTTTACAATTTAAAATCCATATCCATCTGTGTCCTCATTAGGATATGGTTTGGCGACCATATCTGTCAAACATGTGAGATGTCAAAATGAGACCAAAATCATAACAAGTCTGCCACTAGCAAAGCAAAGCCAAAGTGACGCACCAAATCCAGAACAGATTTGGTGAT
>NW_018022357.1:7384-9235 GCF_002006095.1 Pseudomyrmex gracilis
GCACAGAGACGGAGCTTGCCGTTCTGTTTTTTTGCGATAACGATGGGCGCTGTCCAGTTCGATGTTTTTACGCGTTCGATAATGTCATTAGATTCGAGACGTAAAAGTTCTTCCTCGAGGGGTCTTTCCATTGCGAACGGTATTTGACGGCACNGACTTTGCACCGGTCGAGCGTTGCTCGCGAGATCGAACTTTGCTTTAAAATCGCGACATGTGCCCAATTTCTCGGCGAANAGATCTGGAAAACGGCGGAGGACGCTCTCGAGATATACGTTATGTTCAGACGCTATTTCATGGATGTCCGTGATTAGAGGACGTTTGCCCTGTTTGTTTAGTAGATTCGTGACAGGTACAATGTTTGACACCGGTGCGCAAACGTTCTGCACACACGACACGGAGCTAACCTGATGTAGCTCGGATAAGGGCACAGACCACAGATCAAGGCTGTCTATGGCGTTTAATCCAAATAAGTTGACACCGTCGCGCGACGCGACGTTGATGTAAATATTACCGGTACGATCGCGAGCTTGAACGGTGCAGTGAAATCTGCCGATAATATCGAGTTCGCTTCCACCCGCGTGTTCAACGATGTCACTCGCGGAAAGTTTTGGAGATCCGACGCGGATCCAATCTTTTTTACCGATNACCGTAATATCTGACCCGGTGTCATACTGTAGAGTTATAAGGTTACCGAGTACCGATATTGTTATGTAGTGTCGTCGACGTTTGCCGATCGAACAAAGCGANTGAGACCTGACGCTACTTGACTTAGCGCCGGTTCCGACTATTGTCTCGATCTTCGGTTGTTGCGCGTTTGAGCGACACACTTTCGCGATATGTCCTTTGGTCGAACACTTATAGCAGATCACGTCGCGAAACGTGCACTTTGACCGCGGATGCGCGCCACCACAACCGTTGCACTTTATACTCACTGCCGGTACTTTACTATCTTCAGGGGCAGATTTCTGTTTCGAAGTGTTTCTCTTCTTGTACTGCGATAACTTTAAGACGGATGGTTGAGGATGTTTNGCAGGGTTCTCGAGTGTTTTCATACCCGAGGAGACATTCATGTGAGCTTCGAGCTCTGCGACAACATCCCTGAGCGAGGCATTTTGATTCTTCTCGATCACTCGGAGAGCAATTTTCTTTAGCTCGTCGTTGTCCTGCGAGTAGCAAAACGATTGCAACAACAGAAGGATGCGTAGATTNTCGTCTGTCAATTTAGATCGGTCGAAGTCGGCCGCATGACGGTTGATACGGTCGATATGTTCGGTGATCGAGGTTGACTTATCATAGCGATAATTTAATATTTCTATACGACGACGAGTAATAGGAACCTTGTCTTGAAACAATTCTTTCAGAGTCGCGATAAGCTCGTTTTGAGGCATGTGCGTTGGATCCGTAGGTGCGATGTGATCTACTAACCTGTCGAACTCAGATTGTCCGAGGTTGTCTAACACAAGACGTGTTTGCATCTGAGGTGGCAAGCACGTTGCTTCCGTGACCACAGTGTACTCGTGGCGTAGTAGCCATTTTGAAAATGGTTTTGTTTCGTCACCTGAGCCGTAATGGTATTTCTCTACCCGAGCACTGAGATGATTGTATATCTCTGTGTGCGATGCTNTGTTAGCTTGGGATGCAACTTCCTGACCGCTTTGTCGCTGAGTGAGTTGTAGTTGGAGAAGACTGTTAATGGCGGCCGTGAGAGACTCGATCTGTTTCGTCGTGTCCGACATCNTCGTTTTCGTTTTTCACGTTTCTTTCCACGTTAATGTCCGCAGCGCCAGTTGTTATGACCCTATCCAAGGTGAGAGAGGGCTCAGGGATAGGACCCGGATACACTCAGGGACG
>NW_018022357.1:13211-16295 GCF_002006095.1 Pseudomyrmex gracilis
TTGACCCGACTGCGGTCAACGTTTTGTCATAAACAGATGCTCATACGGTTTTGCGGACTGTTTGGTCACAGTATTGCTAAAGCAGATCTGCTTGCTATCGACCATCTATTTGTTATCAATTTTACTAACATACATACATATATGTATATGGAATCATTTTGGCCGCAATAATCTCATGTATGTGCCAACAGAGTTGTTGCGTTTTTTGTCTTTATGTGCTAACAGTTTTGGCAGCACCAAAGCATGTTTCCGTACTGTAGCGTTTCTGCACACAGTTTCTGTTGCCAAAGTCTGCGCAGTCAGAAATTGTTTGCTGGGCAGTGTTATCACAAACAAACAATTAGAATATGTATGTAATTTAGACTCGGCATATGAGATAATAAAAAGGTTGATGAAATGTATCTAGAAAGATCAACGGCACTGCAGATTGTTTGTAGAAATAACCTAGAAGCAATAAAACTTAAAAATTATCCAGAAGTAACAACATTCTTTGACGAATTTGAGAAAGCAATGAAAGAGTTCAAAGCTGCTGGAGCGATAATCCTCGAGCAAAAATAATTAAATTATATGCTCAAGGCGTTACCAAAGACGTATAGTCACATTGGAGACTTAATTGATGTATTACCAGAAAAAGACAGGACCGTAGAATACCTTAAAAGCAAAATAAAGCTGAAATCAGTAGAAAAAAAAAAATGTGGAAAAGAGCAAAGAAATACCAGCTAAATCAAACGTGTCTACAGCAGTAGCACATCGTCAGCGGGAAGTAATTATAACGTGTTACAATTGTGGAAGATCTGGACATATACGGAAAGATTGTCGACAAAGAAACATAAACAGTAGTAGTCGTGGAAGAGGAACAACATTCACGTGGCAGAATTCAAAGCTATCGTAGACACTATCAATCAAATAAAGCAAGTTATCATTGGACACAGGAAAGAAACTGTTTTAGTGCAGAAGTGGTATGTAGGAGCGAACACTAAAACTTTATCAGTTAAAGATAAAATTGTCTGAATACTAGATAGTGAGTGCACTAATTATATTGTAAACAATGACATATACTTTGATAAATGTGTTATGCTTAAGGAACCTATGAGTGTTAAAGTTGGAGATGGACGTGTGTTGCAAGCGACAAAAATTGGGAACGTAAAGACTTCATTTCAAGTATATCATAAAAAATCTGAGGTGACATTAACAAATGTATTTTATGTAAAAGATATGAAAGAAAACTTAATTAGTTATTCTAAAGTAATGGGTAATAATAGAGTTGGAAATATTACAAAAATATATAACAAATATAACGAGTTAATTGCAGTAGCAACGAGAGAAAGAAGTCTGGTTAAAATGAAGAGCTGTATCAAGATACAGGATAATAAAGTATGTGTGAATTTAACGACAGGACTTGGTGCAAAGGGACTAACTCAAAAGAAAAAATGGCATCGCACGCTTGGTCACATAAATTTTAATTATCTGGATACAATATGTAAGAATGGTTTACTGGATGGTGTGCCAAAGAAACTAGGATCCGAATACCTCAAATGCTGTGCAATTTGTATCAAAAATAAGATGCACAACTTACCTTTTAAAAATAATAAGGCCGAAGAAATATTAGAAATTGTTATGACCCTATCCAAGGTGAGGAAGGGCTCAGGGATAGGACCCGGATACACTCAGGGACGCGTATATTAACAGTATTTCTTTATTTTCGTAACTCGCCCAAAGAACCGGTACATTGCACGAGGCTCGACACGGGACTGCCGGTTTACTCGCGACAGCGACATCTCCCGGCCNTCGGCCGTGGTACCCAACAGAAATCGTTCATACTGATCTTAATGGACCCCATACAACTGTACAGAGGTGAGAAATATTTCGTATCATTTATTGACGATTATAGTAAATTATCAAAAGTATACGGCATTAAATCAAAAGATCAAGTATATGATTGTTTTGTTGAATATATTAATGAGATAGAAAATTTAGCTGGTAAGAAGATAAGAAGATTGAGATGCGACAATTGGCAAAAAGTATTTAAACTCGATGATATAAACTTGTTAGAGGGAAAGGCATTTAGATAACGCATGTCCTCCATATGTTCATGAACTGAATGGTACAGCTTGAACGATTTAACAGATCAATTATGGACATGGCTAGATGTTTGCTAGCTGAAGCAAAAGTCAGCAGAAGTTTTTGGCCAGAATGCGTAATGTCAGCCGCGTATCTCAAAAACAGAACATTGGCTAACACGAAAGAAAGAAAAACTCCGTTTGAAATATTTTTTAGAAAGAAACCATGTGCAAGAAACTTGCAATTGTACGGAAGCCAAATATTTGTACGTATACCAGAAGAAAAGAGGAAATCAAAATGAGATAAAAAGGCAGAATTAGAAGTTCTACTTGGATACGCTGAAGTTGGCTATAAGATTTTAAGAAACAACAAAATAATTATAGCTAGACATGTGGATATCATAGAAGATGATGTTAAATGTATTGGTTTTAAGGATAGTGAAGAAGAAGATGAAAAGCGTGAAACTAGTTCAGAAAATAAACCAGAAGAAATAAGCAATGTGAATGAAGATTATACAGAAGATATCAAGAAGACTATAGACAGGAATCAAAATGAAGATATAAGATCAAATCAACTAAGAAGAACTTCAAGAATCTCACAACCTCTTACTGGATACCACAATGAATATGCTTATGCTAACTATTGTAGTGTAAATGTGCCAAATACATTTGAGGAGGCGACGTCAAGTAATGAAGCATAACAA
This sequence comes from Pseudomyrmex gracilis, assembly GCF_002006095.1. Classification (NCBI taxonomy): domain Eukaryota; kingdom Metazoa; phylum Arthropoda; class Insecta; order Hymenoptera; family Formicidae; genus Pseudomyrmex; species Pseudomyrmex gracilis. The sequence goes on from NW_018022357.1 coordinate 15,976, forward strand.
TGGCGTACGGCAATGAAGAGAGAAATGAATAGTTTAAACGAAATATGAATATACATACTCACCTTTGTATTCAAAATGGAAACACTTAAAATATTACTGTCGTATTGTTGTCAAGAAAGTTTGGAAATAGAACAAATTGACGTAGGGACAGCTTTTTTGAACGGTAAAGTAGTTTTCGAAGTCTATGTCAAGCAACCGATAGGCTTTAATAAAAAGAATGATAAGGTTTACACAGTTTGTCCGGAAAGTTCCCGGACTACGTGAATTAAAAATCGAAAATGAAAGATATGGTTTATTAAACAAGTTTACACTTCAAGGTA
>NW_018022357.1:17175-26519 GCF_002006095.1 Pseudomyrmex gracilis
CTGATATCAAAACATCGCCGACCACGACGAAAAAATTTGCCTGGTTAAAGGAAGGTCTATACTAAGTAGTTCCAGCGTTGACCGCTCGATAGCGCCACTTACCCGCGCTAGAAAAAATCAGTCCGGGAACTTTCCGGACAAACTGTGTATAAGTTGTATAAGGCTTTGTATGGTTTAAAGGAAAGTCTACGTGCGCGGTATGAGTGCTTTGATAAATATGTGAAAGAGTTAGGTTTTTGTAGATGCGACTACAATTACTGCCTTTATTTGAAAGCAGAGAAAAATGAGTTAATTTTTATCTTACTTTTTGTTGATGACCTGTTAATATGTTGTAAAAATAAAAAAAATTTCTGAATTTAAAGTTAAGTTATCTAAAAAATTAAAAATGAAAGATTTAGGTAATGTTAAAAACTATGTAGGTATAAACATTGAGTATAATTTAAATATGAACAAAATAACTTTAACTCAGGAAAATTATATAGAATCATTAGCTATAAAGTATAAAATTGAACAATCAAAATTATATGCTACACCGATCAAAACAAAACTAAAATTAGAACCTGTAAAAGAAATTAGCACTAATGTTATGTACCGAAACTTAATCGGAGCACTTCTTTATATTGCTTCAGGAACAAGACCTAACATTGCTTTTAGCGTAAACTATCTAAGTAGGTTTCAGAATCGTTATAATAAAACACACTTTAAGTACGCGATTAGAGTACAGAAATATTTATATTTGACAAGAAATTTAAGACTAGGTATAGTAAGAATCTCATTGCAGAAGTTCTGGATTGTTTTGTTAATGCAGACTGGGCTGGAAATGTAGATAGAAAGTCCACGCGGTTTATCATCTGAATGTTCGGAAATGTTATATTTTGAAAATCAAAAAAACAAAATACAGTAACCAAATCCTCAACTTATGCAGAATATGTAGCGTTCCCAGACGGCACATGATATCATTTGATTGTAGAATGATATCGTTTCTACGTCATTTTCGTGATATCATGTGATATCACATCCCTGAAATATCAGACAGATATTCTTCTAAGAATATTAGTACTGTTTTCTTTCAAGTATATCTCAAAGACATCGCTTAATGTATAGGAAATTTGAATGCAGTGTATTACACTCCCGTGATACTCTTATGATATTTTTGAAATATTTATTGATGATATCACAAATCTTCGCACAATATATTTTGCGCGAGATATGAAAATCAACTCTCAAGTTGCAATGTATACATTGCACTGCAATATTTTTATTAAATAATAATTAAAATAAATAATAAACAAAATGTGTACAATAGCTCAAGAATAAGTAGATAAAAACAATTATAATTTAGTAAGAAGCAAGTAGTCTCGCGGACTGAGTGCAGTGGCTGCGGATATGGGCTTGCGGAGGTCTCGAGTTCAAATCTCACTAATCACCTTAGGATTTTTTAAGTCCGGTTCCTTTCAATAGAGTTTATCGGCGAGCTGTATCAGGCCTTTAAAAACTAATTCGAGTAAAATCTCGAAATTCCCCTCATTTTTAAAACTTTTGCAAGAGATATCATTTGCATGTTTTTGATGTGGACATTAGCAGTCTCAGGCATATCCCTGAGATATTATTTGAACATCATTACTCGTTCGAAAATGTCTCAACGAGATATCTTTTGCACATTCAAAGTCTCTGTGAGATATCTTCAAGACATCTTAAATACATCATTGTGCCGTCTGGGTTGTCAGAAGCAGTGTCCGAAATAAATGTAGTTCGCGGAATACTCAAGTCATTTAATATAAACCTAAGAGAACCGACTAAAATTTATAAGGATAATACATGGGTTTTAATTAGAGCAAAAACGGTAATTTTACAAAGAATTCGAAACATATTAAAGTACAGACGGCGTCATTAATTCGAAGAATAGGCGCGGGGATCGGAGGGCAAGCGGGGCGGTTGCTCGTAGCGCCAACGGGCGCCGTACTAACTAAGTAGTAGCAATCGGGTGTCCACAACTGGACACCCTATTTTGGGACTAATGGATATTTGGATCAACTGGACTTTTTATGTGATCCCCGCGCCTACTCTTCGAATTAATGACGCCGTCTGTACACCCGAGACGTCCCTGCATGCCGGCTGACTGTCTTTTGTTCCTCGCGACATGGTTCTTTACGATCACTTTGACTCTAGCTTTTTTGACCTGCCTCTTCTCAGTGTTTCGTCACACAGTTTTTCCCCTACGCTGAACGCTGCTTGCTTTGTCTTTTGGTCATAATAATGTTTTGCTTTTTCTTTTTCTTCTCTGAGTTTTTCTCGTGCCACGCGATTTGCTGCTCGTAGTCTTTCTTTTAGCTCCTGCGCGTAATTTTTGAGACTATATTGCGTTGACGGTGGTTTAGTTAACGCGGTTGGCAACTCCGTGCATCTCCCGTACCAACTCAAAAAGTGTGAAACTCGTTGCTGTGTGCGGCATTGTATTATACGCGAACATTGCGTACGGCACCCACTCGTCCCAATCCGTCTGATCTTTGTTTACGTAATGGCGTACATACGAGTAGGGGTCAATAAGTCCTTAGAAAACCCAAGAGATTGCGCTCGTATCATCTGAAATGCTTTGTTTTTAGTAAGCGTCATTACTCATTAGATATCTAGCAAAGTTTCAGCCATATTCATCGACTGGTTTTGTTTTTATTGTCGATTGAAGTGAACAACCTTGGTTTATTTAGAAAAATGAAAAAAAGTGAGGTTCGAGCGGTGATTAAACACTTATATATAAAAAGCTTAACACCGAAAGAAATCAAAGCTGAGTTAGATGCAGTTCATGGCAAATCTGCCCCTGTGTTTGCAACTGTTTACAACTGGATAAATGAATTTAAACGTAGCCGTACATCAACAAAAGATGACCATTGTTCAGGGCTCCCCGTAGAAGTGAGTACCCCCGAAATGATCGACACAATCCACGACATGGTGTTAAGTGACCAAAGAACAAAATTCCGCGAAATAGTTGAGGCCACAGGGGTATCGAAAGATACCGTCGTTTCAATTTTGCATGATAAATTGGATATAAAAAAATATCTGCACAATGGGTGCCGCGTTTGCTCTTAGTTGAGAACAAACGCAATCGTGTGGTCGCCTCTAAGGCTTTCTTGGCTCGCATGCGTCGTACTCCGGATGAGTTTCTGCGTCGATTCGTAACTGTAGACGAAACATGGATACACACTTCCGAGATGAAGAAACAGTCAAAACAGTGGATTGTTAAAGGCGAACCGGCTCCAAAGAAGGCGAAGACGGTGAAGTCAGTTGGCAAAGTTATGGCCACGGTTTTTTAGGATGCACGTGGAATTATCTTCATCGAATATTTGGAAAAAGGACAAACAATCACTAGACAGTATTATGCGTCGTTGTTGGGCCGGCTGTGAGTGAGAAAATAAAGGAATAACGTCTTCATTTGAACAAAAAAAATCCTTTTTCATCAAGACAATGCTCGAGTGCGCAGTTTCGATGGCTAAAATTGAGGAATTAAAGTTCGAATTAGTAGACCATTTACCATATTCACCGGATTTGGCCTTCAGTGGCTTTTTTTATTTCCAAATTTAAAATATGACTTAGTGGACAACGGTTCACGTCAAACGAAGAGGTCATCGCGCATACAAATGCTTATTTTGAGGAACTTCCAAAATCTTATTTTTCTGAAGGCTTAGAATAATTGAAGAGACGTCTAATAAAGTGTATCGAGCTACAAGGAGATTATGTTGAAAAATAAAAAAATTTTCCACAAAACAATTTTTTTCTATGTTTTTCTAAGGACTTATTGACCTGACCCCCCCTCGTATTCGGCTAGCGTTCTGTGTGATCGTTCTAACGCGCTGTTACTTTCCGGATGATAAGCCGTCGTTTGTATTTTATTTATCCGGAGTAGTTTGCAAATGTTTTTGAACAATTCGCTAACAAAATTAGTACCTCTATTGGTTAAAATTGTTTCCGGTACCCCGTGCTCGCATACAATTTTTGTCGCGAATTCTTTCGCTATCGTTGCGGCTTCTTGGTTCGGAACGGGTATCGCCTTATTGAACTTCGTAAGGCTATCCTGAAAGGTCAGCAAATACTTATTTCCGTTACTCGTCACCGGCAACGGACCGATAATGTCAAGCGCGTATTTTTTAAAGGTTTTCCTGGCGTGTCGGTTATTACCAACAGTACTTTTATTTTTCGCGACTTATTCTTTTGACAAGATTTGCACTTCGCAATGTAATTCTCCACGTCGCTTGTTAGCTTAGGCCAATCGTATTTCATTTTTATTCTTTTTATTTTTTCATTTTTATTTTTATTCTTTTTGCGGGCTATTCCTTGATGCGCGCCCACCGGTGAATCATGACACTCATACAGTATCTGTCTCTTTTTTTTTCTCGGTGAGTCCTTGTTTCTCACTCTTTTCTTCTTCTGACATCTCCAACTTAACGCGCGGAGTGCTTATTTTTATTACTTTCTCTGTAGTGTTTACTACGCTTATGGGACAGAAATTTTTACTCGGCCGCACCAGGCAGCTTCCTATAAAAACTCCTGGTAGCGTTTTTCCTGCCTGCACGATGCCGATTTGGTTACTGTCTGTTATTGCTTGTACAATAGTTTTGCTTCGGGGTGGTAACTCTATAGTCTTAAACGGGCGTAATCGCAACGTATTTTTCCCAAGCAAAAGTTTCCCCGCTCTGTAATCGTGCTTGACGTTATGCTTTTTAATGAAGTCATTTCCCAAGATGCCTTGGTAGTTAATTGGAAAATCGTCTTTCACCACGTAGATCGGGTGCTTGATTTTTCTATCTTTCAGCTATATGGTGGCCATGATTTTTCCTATGACACATACTTGGTGCCCCGTAACGCCTGTCACTTTCATTTCCGTTTTTTCGGCTGGCATTCTCCTTTTTAAGTACTTTCTTTTAATCAAGGACACTGTGGCTCCAGTGTCGTAAAGTAACTCTGCTTCGCCTTTCTTTGGTTTTCTCATTGGTACGGTTACTATATCCAGAACTGCTTGCGCAGCATTTAGCTCGACTACCTGCAATTCTGCTACTAACGCAAATTTTTTTTTTCTATTGCCTTCTTCGTTGCTCGATGACTCGCTATTGTCACTTTGGCTTTTCTTTTTCTTATCTTTTGCTGCATGTATTGCTTTTGCAGTTCCTTTTTTATTTTTCCTGCCGTTCAATGACCAGCAATTTTCCCTGACATGTTCCGTTTTTTTACAGTACACTGCTTCTCGATGGCATTTACTCGGCTGTTGCCCGGTTTTGGCAATGCCATCTTGCCCGATCGGCGCTCTCTTCCGTAATGTCCGATCTTTCCGCATTTGTAAACTTATAACTTTTCTTATTGCTACGCGCTTGCGTTGGCACGCGGCTTTTTGATCTTATTCCCGCGGTCTTTTCTTCCGCGCTTGCTCCGGCTATGGCTTCCTGAAGTGTGGGATAACTTCTCTCTCGCGACCGTACGATTAATTTTAATTCCTCGCGTAACCCTACGCGGAAAGCCGGAGATTCCAGGTTCGACTCCTGTCTGAAGAGTTTTTTTCGCAATATTTTAAATCAATTAGGTGGGTATTCGGGGACTATCATATATGAGATGCAAAACTAGCATCCTATATGAATTTATGAATTGAAATTTCAATTCGAAAAAACACGTGAAAAACGTGAATTTACTTATATGTGTACACACATATAAGACATATTTTCCGCAAGACATCCTGTGAAACGGCTCCATAGACTGTTTATTTATTAAGTTTAATAGACTTCATGAGCCAGAGGACGATACTCATATTTAATATTAATTAAGGTTATATTTTGCGAAATATTTTATGCGCGGTTACGAATGCTCTGATACCGAAGATGTTTTAGATTCACAAGATAAAACACGGAAACAGTTTCAATTGTTCTCGTATTTGGGACACGGGAGAAGAGAGGGAAACAAATAGATAAAACGTTTTGCAGTTCATAAAATTATTGAAAGCGTGTGTTTTGTTTAGTTTCAAAGTGGATGATTGACGCAGTGCTTTTAAGGCTCGATTTCATTTTTCTAACCTGCTTGATAGTTTTGTGACTACACTTCATAAAAGGTAAATATTTTAATTCATATTTTGTAATACAATTATTGCACTAACTTTCAGAGTTTTTCACACGCTGTCGCAGAAATAATTGGTAAAGATGAAATAAAAATATATCAGCTTTTGTTTTTTGATGCAGATTTGCAGTTCTTGTATACGCGTTTGTACTTATTCGATTTAGTCGTTTCTTATATTAAAGTAGCACATAAATGAGTTCTGAAGATAAAAATTTCATTTATAGTAGTTTTCAANTAAGTAAATAATATTTTATTAGGCAGTTCTTATCTAAATTCAATTGTTTCTTAATACATCTCATCAGTCGGTTTTTAAAAATAAAAGATCTTATTTTAACATGTTTTATATCCGTAATGTAGTGCTTAAGAGTAATGAAATTCTCTAGTCAAGATTAAAGCTGATTTGAAAATTCAATGCTTGAGAACCGTTTCTTAAGAACAACATTATGGCTATGAAACATGCAATATTAAGATCCATTCTTAAGAAATGACTATGAGATGTATTAAGAACTATTTTGTGAAGTAGTATTTGTTTTTGTCTATAGAATTACGTATTTCATTGCAATAAAACAAAATGGTGTCTGACGAATTTATTTCTTAGTAATACTTAACATAAGTATTTCTTAAGAAACGACTAGGAATTCCTTATATGTTTCATAATTCTTCTTTGTGTTTATTGAATCCTCTCACTTGTGCTTTATTTTTTTCGCTACGTATCTTGCTTTCTTTCACTTTTTTGTTGCAAATGTACAGTGTCCTGTTATGTACTTTTTAATTCCGTTGTTTATATTTGAGTAATTATTTGAAAATATTTAAACTATAACGTTTTAAATAATCGAATATTTTTCATAAACATAAATAGATTACAAATCTACATAAAATAAATCTAGCGGTTTAACACTCTCTAAAACCTCGTCTTATATACGACTAAACTTAATAATTTATATAAAAAGTAATAACAATTAAAGGTTTGGATTAGGTCACAACCTAACGTTTCTTACAACCAGTTTTTTTTAACAATTATTTATATTTTTGTGCCTGTAATATCATTACTACTAATTACTGGCAATTATACATTTTTGCATGATTCATATCGATAGATTGCATAAGGATATTATAATGAACAATAATACACATTAGTAAATGTGCAGGTGATAATGAATAGAAAAAGGCCATTGAAAAGTATAAGCTCCTATTCTACTCGACATCGTCGCAGACTTCGGCAAGAAGAGATACAATTGTTATCGGAGGCATTAGTAGATGATATTGATTCTTTCTCACAGATCAGTTCAAATGTAAGAGAATACGAGTTGTTGCAAACCAACGAAAGCAACAAAAGCAAATATGACAATATCAATCTTCAAGACAATCATTATGATGATAATGATAATGATAATAAGGAACAAGTACAAAAGGATTGCGAAACGGAAATTTTATGGGATGAATATGAATATAAATATCTCCACGCTCGTAGATCTACCGATTCTGAATCTTCGGAACAAGAAGACGACATTAATGATAAAGTAGCTAATTTGCCACTATTTCAAGAGAACCAAGAACAAGAGAAAAATGAGCCAATAAAAAAATTCCTTACCGACTGGGCAATTACATATCACATCAATCATGATGCGTTATCACAATTATTAAGACGGTTACGACAGCATGAGTGCGCTGAAGTTTCCAATTTACCTGTAGATTCACGGACACTTCTGCAAACACCAAAAAAAACCATATTACGAGATGTTCCACCGGGAATGTATTACCATTTTGGCTTAAGAAGTGGCATATTAAAAATATTATCTTCGGTAACTGGTGACCTTCCAGATTGCATTAATTTGCAACTTAGCGTCGACGGACTACCACTTTGGAAATCAATGCCAGATCAGTTGTGGCCAATTTTAGCATCTGTAATACCGTATGGAAATGTTTTCACTGTTGGAATTTATTGTGGAAAAGAAAAACCCGCCTGCGCTAATATTTTTTTTGAAGATTTAGTAGAAGAAGCTAAAATATTATGTTCAGACGGCATTATATTGAATGGTCGACATTTCCCTTGCTATATACTTCAACTGATATGTGATACACCAGCAAAGTCGTTTGCATTAAGCATAATATCACATACGGGTTACAAAAGTTGCACAAAATGGACAGTTGAAGGAGATTACATCGAAAATCGAGTTTGTTTTCCAAATTTTGGTGCACCGCGAAGAACAGATGAAGATTTTAAAAATAAAATTGATGAATCATATCATAAAGGCAGAGGTATTACATGCAATCTATTGGAAATACCAAATTTTGGCCCAGTTACGAATGTACCCGAAGATTACATGCATCTAGTTTGCTTGGGAGTCGCTCGTAGATCATTAAATTTGTGGTTATGTGGGGACTTTAAGTATCGTCTTCGACCTCTTATACAGGAAAAAATATCAGCACGCTTAGAAAACGAGTTGTTACCATGTCTTCCAATTGAATTTGGACGAAAACCAAAGTCGCTGAGATATGCTAGAATGTGGAAAGCTACAGAATATCGCCAATTCTTGTGCTACACNGGTCCTGTAGCTTTAAAATCAAAGTTGCGACCTGATTTATATAATCATTTTGTATCTTTGCACGTGGCCGTAAGAATAATGTGCTGTGAAAAATTACACTTTCTTTTGCCATATACACAACAGCTGCTAGAACATTACGTTATTTCTTTCGCAAAATTGTACGGACGTCACAATGTCTCGCACAATGTCCACGGGCTTATACATCTTGTTGAGGACGTTGAAAAGTTTGGTTCTTTAGATAATTTTAGCACATATAAATTTGAAAATTATATGCAAACATTTAAAAGACTTGTAAGAAAACCTAATCAGCCCTTACAGCAAATTGTACGACGAATAGCTGAAATGGAAAACAACACTATTGTTATTAAGGCTTTCATGGATATTGAATTTAAAGTTGAACTCAAATCAGAACATCAAGCTGGGCCTCTTATTGCACGTTGTAGTGACCCTCAATATAAAATTATAAGACGTGGAAATGTGACACTACAGGCAGGCAACAATGCAAATTGCTGCTGTGGTTTAAGTTGTGGAAAAATCGTTCTTATAGAAAACATAGCATATTGTTTGCAACTAAAGAGTTTCGTAATTATAGGACGAGAATTTNTTCATAAAAATGACGTGTATAAGCAACCTTGCAATTCTTCATTAATTGGAATATATGCAGTACATACGCTGTCGGAATTACAAATATGGCCTTTACAAAAAGTT
>NW_018022357.1:32424-33750 GCF_002006095.1 Pseudomyrmex gracilis
AATTTGGTCTGTACTTGCTACTGTTTTGTTAACAGTGCTGGTAACAGATATGATGTGTATTTGGCGCGATTTTGGCGCCAACAAACGATCACCAAATCTGTTCTGGATTTGGTGCGTCACTTTGGCTTTGCTTTGCTAGTGGNAGACTTGTTATGATTTTGGTTTCATTTTGCCATCTCACATGTTTGACAGATATGGTCGCCAAACCATATCCTAATGAGGACACAGATGGATATGGATTTGGTCTACTACTTTCGCCGGCGGTTGGCGACAAAACTGCGACATCTCGCAACCAAATTGTTTGCTGGGATTATGCTATCATTGAGTTTTCTGATGGATTGCAACTGATACCAAGCAATTGGTTAAATGAGGACATGTCAATGGCTCGATGGCCCACTTTGACAAATGTACAGCGCTATGAGAAGGCTATTCGAAACATGGAACCACCTGAGGAATCATGGACNAACATTCCAGTAATAAAAGTGATGGCCAAGGATTGTAAGTATAAATTTTTCGTAATAATTGAAACAATATATTACACTTTTTTTTTCTTTGACACACATTTTTTATTACTAAAATAATATTCATGTTTTCTATGATGTTGGTTTTTGAAGTAATAAGTGCGTATATCTGTAATAGAATGACGTTTCGCACACTACAATGTAAAATGCCAAGTCCTTAAATCACTGAAGCCTTACATATTTAATATGCATGTATATTTTTTATGTTTAGAAAATATTTGTATCATTCTTATTTTTAGCATCGTATGAGAAAGCTAAGGCCAAGCTAAAAGATGCAGAATTATTAACGGATTTTGATGAAAATTCAGACGCAAGAGCAGAAAAGTTAAAGCGATCTAGAAAAAAAAGAGCACGAGTGAGCACAAGCAGCTGCGACGAAGAGGAATTTGATGGAATTGAAGTTCAATTAGACCCTTTTCCCCATCCTTNTCAAACCATCAATTCAAAGAATACTTTCATTAACACTTACAAAGCAAAGAAAGAAAAAGGTAACAATGCAGAATAAGAAATGCTAATTAGTCACATTTACGCAGAAATGTTATAAATGCTAATCGCAGATTATTTATTGAGTATTAATTTTATTTAAAACTATTTTATTGTACGACAAGATTCCTCAATCAAAAGTTATACTGTACAATTTTCTAGTATTATTAGAACATATAATATAGATGTTTTTATTTATTACTTGTAAAGATTCCCATTATTCCTTCAAAAATAATAATGTAATATATTTTATTGTACTTTTTAGCTGTTTCCATAAAAAATGGTAACCAACACTTGGCCGTAAATGATTCAACGCCACAGA
>NW_018022358.1:0-10982 GCF_002006095.1 Pseudomyrmex gracilis
CAAATATCAGCTGTAGTACATACGTATTTAGTCTGTTCTAAAGTTGCTGTCACATGCTGTAGCATGGCTGTGTATTTGGTATCCACTTTTGACCGTAACGTCTTTCTTGTCATTACGGTAACAGAATTTGTTAACTTATTGATTCCTGAAAGATTAATTTATCAACAATATTAATAAAAATAATATAATATATACCCAAACAACAACAATACAAATTAGTTTAATTTATTATTGAAAAATAAACAAGTAAATAAATGAATGAATGAATGCAGAATGCATTAATAAATACTTGAATAAAGTTCTATATTACCACATATAAGGTTTTTAAATGACTGATGTTCTACAATATCCATTGGAGACATTGTCTCCACAACAAAGGAAATAATGAGATTATCTGCAACTTGTTGACTATTGCGAGAAAGTGCGCTGCTCATGTTCAGAGAAGACTGCCGCTGCTGTTTCTGCGTTGTAGTAATGTCAGATACTCCAGGTTGTACATAATTATTTTTATTATAAGGTCTTTTTCGTGAATTTTTGGACTGCTTATTTTTATATTCTTCATATTCCTGTATAGAGTGACCTTTTGTCTACATACAAAGAAAAAACCATTCTTTTACTCTTAATAGTTAATAAACCCGCGGATTAATAAACACTTTGTATTAATTGAACATAAAATCTTATTAATCTGTACATATTTAGGACATGTGCTGTCTGGCTAATATTAATGAAACTGATGCTACTGTAAAAATATACTTACCTTCAAGTGATTCAAAAAATTTGTGGTTGAACCAATTCGACCTTTTATTTTACGCTTGCATATTGTACATTCTCCTTGTACATTTTCGGATTCAATCCGAATAATCTTGAAAAATGTGCCATCTAATATTAGAGGTATTGTTTTATTACTTAAAGTAATGTTTATATCATTTGCATTTTCGATTTTTTCGATGTTATGCTCTTGATCGCTTATCATTTTTATCTGTAAAATTTCAAACACACTACACCACACATAACTACACAANCGATACAATGAGATTATCGAGTTATATTTACTATAGTCACTACAGCCGAAATGGCCTACGTTTACATTATTTATTGTGCGTTAACTTATATCTTTGATTTCCGTTTACGACTCTCGAAAATAATTATGATAATCCTTGTGCTCAGAACCTGTCACTACGGGTAAGTTCCACTTGCCGTTTGCAACGGTCGTAAGCGTCGTCACACCTACGACTCCGCGCAGGCAGACATGGTAGGGGAAGTGACTTGTGTGTGCGTGCAAGTCCGTGTGGAGGGCAAGCGCTCAGGGTGACTTACGCGTTGTCTACAATACAGTCGTAAGCCGTAAGCCGTAAGAAATTAACCAATCATAATCGATTATTCTTCCGTAATTTATCTGTGATTGGTCAATTTCTTACGGTTTACGGCTTACGACTGTATTGTAGACAACGCGTTATAAAGAGAGCACTTATAGCGAGAGTCTACTGTAATACAGTCGTAAGCCGTAAGCCGTAAGAAATTGACCAATCACAAACAACTTACGGAAGAATAATCGATTATGATTGGTCAATTTCTTATGGCTTACGGCTTACGACTGTGGCTGCGTTCGTTTTTGACTGGCAGTACTGAAAATTTATAGATTCATGTCACGTATACTATAGATTTTTCAGTACTGCCAGTCAAAAACGAACGCAGCCCATATTGTAGACTACGCGTTAGCGTAAATTACGCTAAAAGAAATTTGTAAGGCCTGTTCTACAATACAGTCGTAAGCTGTAAGTCGTAAGAAATTGATCAATCATAGACAAATTACAGAAGAATAAGCGATTGTGAATGGTCAATTTTTTACGAGTTACAGCTTACGACTGTATTGTAGAACGGGCCTAAGCACTTAAGAAAACCATTTTACAAATGATTAAATGCATAGATATTGTTATTTTAAATGTAAAATGAAAATTCTTTTCCAAAAACATTTAAAATAGAAAATGCAAAATGCCATTTTCATTTTAAATACATATTTAAAATAGAATCATTTAAAATGTTACTCAGCCCTGGATATAAGTGACGTAAAACAAACCGAGCATATATCCAGTAAATNAAAAAGCGCTCACTGAGCGGTTGTGCTTCTGGATGCACCCATTGACGTGCGCCTAGCTAAAGATCGGCGCTGATTGGCCTGATTTACTCAATAATTATTCCTTTATTATAAATAGAAAAAAATTATATAGGAATTTTTGACTCAGTTCTACTCCTTCTATTTGTTCACGAGAGATGTCATACCAATTCTGGGACACTCTGTATATATAGGGTGTCTATAAAATTTTGACCAAGCCGAAGTATGGAGATAGATTGAGTCAAACTGAATAGAAAAGTTATTTGCTATTTAATAGTTATTTGCAAAATTCGCAATAGTTAACGAGATACAAAGTAATAAATATGTGCCAATGAGCGCGTAAGAAGCAATAATTCTGACTCTGGGCATAGGTGTGTGACTGTCAGAGCAACGAGAGGCGGAGTGAACGAACGAGCGCGATCAGCTGATCGCGGAGAGCAGTGGCTTCTTAGACCATATATACTTATAGACGCGGCTTCAGACAACTATCTTGAAGCAAAGATAATATCATCTACATGACGTCATATGTGGGCAAAGCAAAGGCGCGTTTATAGACGGCTTCAGATAACTGCCTTAAAGATAAGATAATATCATCTACGAGGCCGCGTTTAGCCGAACAATTGCTGAAATGCCCACATGTGACGTCACGTAGATGATATTATCTTTGCTTCACCTCGACTTGTGGATTCATATCTACAGGCCGTGTCTATAAGTATATATGGTCTAAGAGTGGCTTCTTATCTCTCGAACGTTGCTCGCTCCTTTGCTTACCGCCGAATATCAGCTGACCGCGAAATCAGAGTCACACGCGCTCGTTTGTTCACTCCGCCTCTCGTTGCTCTGACAATCACACACCTACGCCCACAGAGTCAGAATTATCGCTTTTTACGCGCTCATTGGCACACATTTATTACTTTGTATCTCGTTAACTATTGCAAATTTTGCAAAATGGCAAGTAACTGTTCTATTCAGTTTGACTCAATCTATCTCCATACTTCGGCGTGGTCAAAATTTTACGGACACTCTGTATATGTGTACATATATATATATATATATATACGTATTTACATGTAAATTTTACACGTGAGTTTTTGTTTTACTTGAAATTTCAATTCTTAAAATCTAAAATATAAAATGCTAGATTTGCATCACATATATGAGAGACCACGTATAATCCTCTAACTAATTTTTAAAATATTGCGAAAAAAACTCCTCAGCCAGGAGTCGAACCTAAGCTGCGTTCCGTTTCACGCATATGCGCGCATTTATTTATACTATGCGTAACGTGTACTATACATAAGTGCGCGCATATGCGTAAAACAGAACGCAGCCCTAGAATCTCCGACTTTCCGGGCAGTCGCCTTTCCTATTCGACCACCGAAGCACTTGGAGTTTGTCTCGCAATATTCGTACATATTTTGAAAATTAGTTAGGGAGGTATACAGTGTCTTTCATATATGTGATGCAAATCTAGCATTCTATATGATTTTAAGAATTGAAATTTCAATTAAAAAAACACTCACGTGTAAAATTTACATGTGAACACGTATATATCAAGAGACGCGATAGTGCCTCGCGCCAAATATATGCGCAAACGAAGTGCGCGCGCGCTGCGCGAGGTTAGGTGCCTTTAGACTAGTATTATGATAATACTATTATCCCGTGCCTTTTAGACTAGTATTACATTTGTCGTATGACAAAGATTTTAAATATATTGGCTATCAAATAGAATGTTCTTTATAAAACTCTATCTGATAACCAATCAACATACTTAAAATTGCTGTCGTACGACAAATGTAATATTAGCCTTATACGCGAGAATGGCCGAAAAGAGTTTTCGAGATTTTGAGATCTCAAGAACGGCCGATCTTGATATAAACCGATCTAGTTCGGCCTACACTCAATCAAAAGTTGAGGTCGAGGCACGAAAAAAAGTATTTTGCAGTATTTTTCCGTCTGTGCCTTCCCAACGGAGATATCTTGATACAAAGTCCAAAATCCCGATAAATTAGGTTTTATAAGAATTAAGAAACGTGGTAGTCGTCGGACAGCGTACACAACGCGTCAATGAATCGCGGAATAGGCGCGGGGATCGGGGGGCAAGCGGGGCGGTTGCTCGTAGCGCCAACGAGCGCAGTGCGAACTAACTAGTAGCAATCGGTTGTCCACAACTACGTCGTGTCGATAATGTAACTGCTCTTTCTTCCTATTTTCTTCTCAAAACGTAAAAGTATTAGCCATTTACTTAATATTTAACGTTGACAAATAACAGGTGTATATGTATATATGTGTTTAATAGATGGATCTATTAATGTTTCCGGTAAATGGAAGGAACGTATATTGTAAAAGTCTCGTTTAAAAAAATATATGTATATTTAATATTAATATTTATATGTAGCCACTATAAATAAATATAATTCTATTATATTATTATTTTATTCTATTATATCTATATAGAGTATTGTGTACACAATTAAATATATGTAAAAATCGAAACATTAAAAAATGAATAGGTCAAACCGTATATAAATAAAATGAAAAAGATATAACAAATAAATATATTATAACAAATAAATATATGCCAACTGTAAAACGTATTCAGAGGAACACTCACGGACACAGAAATCATACAGAAGAAATTAATTATATATATATATATATATAATTATATATAATTATAATATACATATATTATAAATATACATCTATTATACATATATAATATAAATAAAATATACATATATTATAAATATACATATATTATAATTAATATACATATATAAATTAATTTTAGTTTGTTTTATCTGGCAATGTTGCAAAATTGCTAGCAAAAATATATCCAAGCTTGTTAACAAAACATAACAGCAAATTGCTGGCAAAAACCGAGCAAAGCTTGCACATAATTTGAGACCAAATTGACGCCAAATATGAAGCAAGATCTGCGCAACACGACTTGATGCCATGAGTGTGTGTGTGTGTGTGTGTGTGTGTGTGTGCGCGTGCGTGTGCGTGTGCATGTGCGTGCGCGCGCGCGCGTGTGTGTGTGTGTGTGATGCCGACTCGTGGCAGAATTGGAAAGAGAGAGTTGAAGAGTTGGTTGTGTTACTGCAGAGGACGGGGGATAATATATATGGAAAATTGCGACAGGTACATTATAGTAAAAGCGGATATTTGGAAGGATGACGGGAATTATTTTGGAAGGAGGAATTGAGGATACGGTTCTGCGGAGTTGATCGGGTGTGAGTGCGTTGAGGTTTAGAGCGTGTTGCTCCGGAGGTACCGGGAATGATGAGCGGGGAAAGAAAGAGACATGACGCAAAAAATAGGATATTGGGTTCGGATCCAAAGGAGAACGAGAGCGCGGAAGGTTGAAAGGGGGAGGGAACGTCAGAGAGTTCTATGAACTCAGGATGATCTTTGTTGGACGTAAGAGAAGGGGAAGGACAAGAAGCTAGGTGCTTGAATTCGATCTCGAGTTCTGAATCAGAGTCGAGGAGAGGTGAATTGCGAGTGGAAGGAGGAGGGGCTAAGTATTTGTATTGTTACGTCCTGACCTACAGTTACGATCGGGTCTTAACGGAGGAACGCAACTTGACACACGACACTTTTGTGTATTATATCTCGGCACACTGACCTAATGAGATAAGGCAAGCATGCGAGTCGAGCGAGACTGTTCAACGACGTAGTCAAGTCAACGGACTTGCCGATATTACTTGTCTAACGTCTTCTCACTCGTCGGTCTTCCTTTAGGTCTTAGAAACAAATCTAATTTACCTGGGACAGGACCTGGTGATCACGTGATGAGATTACAGAAATTAATTTTCAGGATAGAAGTTCAAGAGTTCATTTAATTAGTTGAAGCCGTTTTCATTCTTATGAGCTGTGAGCGACTATATTTTTGTATTTATTACTCCCGCTTCGGGTGGTGTACGAGATCGTCGCACACACCTTCGGCACGTCCTTGGCTCACTTTAAAAAGTTTACGACAAGATTTAGGCGCCAGGCGTGAGAATCACGCCGCACAAACATAAGACAACAAAGTTACCAAGTAGGCCGGACGTGACGGCAATGTCTCCGCTAAAAGAATGATCGGCAGCTCAGAATCTGAAACGGAGAAGCTGGGGTTCGGGAGGCGGCTTTTAGGCGTAGGACGAGAAAGAAACTCAGCTCAGTTAAAATAGAAACAGGTTGACAAAGAATATATTTTAGTTGCGACAAGCGTGTGAGTGTAGCGGCCTTCCGCTTGTTTACAGGATCAGATATCGCATACAGTGTGGAGCCGGTCGTCGGCACGCGGCAATCACGGCAGGCATACACGGCGCAAAGACAAAAAGAATGACGAAAATCGTGGACGGTTAATTCGCCGTATGCAGCGCGGTTCAGCAACGAAATTTTGGTTGCCAGTCGACGGCAGATCGCAATTATGAAGTAGTCAATTAGAACGACAATATCTCACGCGGTTAGATTGGAAAATTATCCCGGCATCGGCAAGGTACGGGGCGTGGCGGGAACGCGTATCGGTCTTCTCGCCCGCTGACGCAATCTTCTAGCGCCCCGACGTAAACACGATAAGTCCGGAATGCGCTTCGCAAAAGTAAACAATAGCGGCACGACACGGAACCGTCCACGATAATTAATTTACAATACGGTACGAGTTACGACTATTACAACGCGAAAACGCATAAATTATAACAAACCAAGGACAAATTCAGTAAGACGGCACGATACACGCAAAACTGTGGCGACCGCGAAAGAAAGAGAGTGATTTTTACAAAGTACCGACGCAATACAATGTTATGCTCGACAGCTACGATATCTCGCAATCACAAGTAACGCGACTACCTCCGCGTCGAATCCGCGACCTTGGCCAACGGAATTTGAGTCGCCGGAACGGTAAACTCGGAAAAATGGACATGCGGCACGCAGTTGCGGGGGTGAGAAAAACCTAGCGGCACTCACTTGGCGGCGGCAGCTATTCTCTGGTCAGCCTCTGGTAGCTATTTCTTTGCGTAGGCACCGTTATACTCTCGGCTCCCCTCAAACGGCAGGTACTCGGCACAGAGGCTCTATGTTTAGCACTTTGGCACGCACACGATCTCGAAGGTACTCCGGCAGCCCACGTTTCTTGTCGCTGGTTCGCACAACAGTGTCCGCCGAGTCTTGCGGCGTTTGGCTTCCGCGTTCCGCTAGATCCTCTGCGTACGCTAATCAGCCAATCAGGCGACGCGTTGCGTGGCGCGGTGATCGATCGCCACGCGCGTAGATCCGCGCTGTTCTTCCAAGGGCGACTGCAGAGCCGCATCGGGCCCTCACCGCCCGATTCATGTGGAAGATTCTGCAGCTTTCTAAAGCTGATCCTCCACCTCGGGTCGGCAGGTCGTACGCTCTCGTCGGATCCCGACAACGTCGTTAGTGTCCGGATGGTACCTTCTCCGACCGCCCTTTCCGAGACAACCGGTCGTTCCTCGCCCCTCGACCGCTCGACTCGTACGCCCCTGTCTCTTGGCTGTTCGTTCGGCTTCTGCTTTCTTCTTCTCGTGAGACTGACTCGTAATTAGCTCCTCTCCCTCGGATCGCTGTAACTTACGGGACGACACACACACACAAAATAATTAGCCGCACTGCGGCTCGCTTTACGCAAATGACCGAAATTTTTACAGAAAAACGTATTCGCGGGCGCGTTATTAGCGCGCGTTCCGCTTATAGACGGCAGCTGCTTCGATACACAAAAATCGGCGTCCTACGAGGCGCCACGCAATACAAAATAGGTCGCTCTCTCTAAATAATGAGAGACGCGGGCCTACCGCCCTCCGTGCCGCCGTTTTAATTACCCTGTGACGGACACCGAAAAGGTGTCACGTCACAAAGCATATAAATCATTTTTATTCAAAGTATTAACATTTAGATTTATCCAAAAAAATATTCTTACTCAAGTTGAATTAAATAATTGGACGTGTGATGAAGTTTGGTGTGAATTTGAGTATACATTATTACTATGGGATTATTACTATGTTTAATCCTGGGCG
This sequence comes from Pseudomyrmex gracilis, assembly GCF_002006095.1. Classification (NCBI taxonomy): domain Eukaryota; kingdom Metazoa; phylum Arthropoda; class Insecta; order Hymenoptera; family Formicidae; genus Pseudomyrmex; species Pseudomyrmex gracilis. The sequence continues at coordinate 8,140 of NW_018022358.1, forward strand.
TTCGTTATTAACATCACTGTTAATATTTTCAATATTTTAAATCCTTGCGTAAATGAGCACCGTTACTATTTAGGCTATTGCCGGGTAGACGGGGGTTGGTACGCTTCGATCCGCTCGCTCGACGGGCAGTGGTTCTCCGCCGCAAAGTTCGGTTTTAGATATCGCGTTGTTAGAATCACGGTTGATTTTTGGCCCGGAACGACACACAAGGTCGTGAGTTGCTAGTCCGTCAGGAATGAAAAGTCAGCAGCGGCCCGGAACGACGCACAAGGTCGTGAGCTACTAGTCCGACGGAAAAGGAAAGTCAGCGGCGGCCCGGAACGACACACAAGATCGTGAGCTGCTAGTCCGACAGGAAAAGATACCGCCAGCAGTTCGGAACGATTTGACACCGCGAAACGCTAGTCCGACTAGGATGTAGAGGAGAAGGACTTATTAAATGAAGCAGTTATTAATTGAATTGTCGAATTTAATCCTTTTCTTCCGAATATCAACCATCTCGAAGGTTTTACTGTATGCGTGGGAACCTTAGATTTGTTTTGCAAAACTATTGCATTAATAAGTACTCACTACTTATTGTTTACGGTAGAATGTCGAGATGAGTGATTGATTCGCTTCGCCCAAAAGTCAGGAGTCTGTCAGCTGGACTCAGGTGGGATGAATTGGTCGTCTCCTCCGATGGAAGTTGTCACGAGTCGCACTCGGATTTACGTGCTGAGATCGATGTCAAAGTAAGAATCGTTTGGATTGTCGAATTTCAGACCGAACAGGAAAAGCGAGTATCTTTTCGTATGACCGAATTGACTCTAAGTTAAATTGTTGAATTGCACGAGAAGGAATAGAATTGTGTTAATCGTAATGCTGGTTATGGAGCTCTGGCTCTCCGATGTTCCAACGCCTTATATATGATGATCTCGGGGCGTCAACCCTTCTGATTTTTGCCAATCGTCTTTAGATTTTACTCTCCCACTCTTTACTGATTAAAATTTTGATCTTTCATTTGCTAATCCGATCAGGCGAGAGGACCAATCACCGACAATCATTCTTTCTGACTCACTCAACATTTGTTTAAACTTTATTATCTGCATGTGCAATTTCCTGTTTATTTTCGGTGCCATAACATTTCTTGCTAGAGATTAGCGGACCGCCTAAATTATCTAAGTTTATATTCGCGAATTATTCGCGAATCAAACATCCGGGCTACTTGTTGACTAATTGACCGGTATTTTTTTGAAAGTTGGTAAGAGTGATTAGATAAAAAATTGCGATACGGGTCTGTTTATTTTAGTTCAATAGATCCTTTGTTCTCTGTTCAAGGATTGTTATTTAAAAATGAATTCTAAGACGCAAATCCTAAAGCTAGTTTATGTCTGGTTCCAAAGAGAAAGGGACCGTGGAGTCCAGGACGTAACACCCCTCGAGTTAGATAAATGTTGGGGGTGTACAACATTTGCAAAAAGAAAACTGAGGTTCTCTTCTGTTTGCAATTCTCTTTCTTAAAAAGAAGTAGAGGAAATGTTACTATTCTAGCTTAATTACAGAAAAATTGTTTTGCTTACATTTTTAAGTTCGGCGATGTGTCTTATACACTGCTTTTCCTTACAACAGACACGCACTAACAGTAATATTACAGAGTCTCATGCATTAATATTATTAAGGAAATAAGAGAAAGATGTTAGAGAAGAAATTTTGTCGCACATGATCGTCAATCGTTTACCGGAAGAGGCTTTTTTAGCCTGTGTATGATGTGCTGGTCGTTACTGCTATTCCCCATCCGACTTTCAAAAGTGTCTTATCTGCGTTTATATATCCTTCGACACATCCTCGGCATAGTGAAGCGGGTCGAATTCGTATGATAGTGACGCTACAGCGCGTGCATGTTCGTTGGTTATAGGCCGATGTGCAGTGAATCAAGTGATGAAGCGGGAGACTCATATATGTTTCTTGCTGCTCGGCTGACAGCTTGGAAAAGCACATTTGGCAGATTTTAAAGTTATCGTTTCTTCTTTGGTATATAGGTCCCACTGTAGGAGTGACACATCGAAGTTGTCGCAGAAATTTGTCTCCGGGTTGATGTCTCAGCATTTTAGTACTGCAATTGATGATCAAATGCTTTAATTTAGCTTATGTTTGAATGCAAACTTTTTAGTTGAATATGAAACCTTGAAGTTGGCACAAATGCATGAGGTGAACAGATACATACATAGAATATTTATGTATATGTGAACGGAACCAAGAGCGAGCGCGAGACTTATGGCAAAGAAAAACAGTGCGATCGGTTTCAAATTTTATGGCGGTCGCATGATCATCCAATCTCCGAAGGCTTTTATCGCCTGGCTGAAATCTTTGATTTAAAATAGTTTTATTGCTCTTCTAATATCACTCATGAGTATGTAATGATTGCGGAACGTGCTTGTTTACTCTTAACGTCAAGCGTTATCGTGACATATGATAGTGTGGTACTGCAAAGACGTCTTCTTCACTGTTCGCCTCTCTTTTTTTTGATTAGAATGAGATGATGATCAGGCGGCCCTCATATTGGTGTAGCTGTAACAATCAACTTTCTTTACTGTGTGTGTGAATGCGATGGCTTTTGTGAGCGTGTGTCTTCAAGCGTGGTTCGCTTTGAATGCTTCGTGGTTCTTCCTAACTCTAGAACTTTTTAGTTGCTTTTATTATTACCATTACTAATATCAGTGTGTCTACAGGGTCCGCCACTTAAATCCGGACAAATTTGAATTTGACATTCCCATCATATTAGAATGCAGCAGTAGGTGCCATATGACCTAAAGATAGGTTAGAGACGTCGATAAGACATTAATAACCTTAAAATGGCCGAGTCG
>NW_018022358.1:11663-23428 GCF_002006095.1 Pseudomyrmex gracilis
TATGTTTTTTCATATTTTCTGTAATAAACAACTTTTTCGAGAAAAAAATTTTTGTCCGGATTTAAGTGGCGGACCCTGTATTATATTATTTACTTCTCATACATGTGCTTACACACCTATGTATATGTGAATATATATATATATATATATGTATATATACACACTCATACATGGAAACACATGTGTAGCTGTTTATTTATGTGTGTTGTACATTAATATTATTATTCGTATTATTATTATTATTATTACTATATTTATTTTTTCTTTTTCTTCTCCTTTTTTTTTTTAGAGTACATTTTTATTACTGTTGCCTCTATAATATATATATATATTTTTTAACTTAGTTCTCTTTTCTCTCCCCTTTATTTTCTTTCCCTTTTTTCTTACAACTAACTTATTACTTATTTTGCTAGAAGATAAGGGAGGGGAACATGGTGAGTTAAATTTTATAAAGAAAGGTTTTTATTGTTCCGCACCATGGTACAAACTTACTAACTATGGCTTAGGTACTAATGCGCGTTACTAATTTATTATCTTACTTTTATATAATAGTATTAATATGTTAGTAATAATGTATATAATTGGAGTTAGTAAAAAAATGATATGTATATAAGTATATAGTATATAAGTAGATATAAGTATTAAGTGTTATAAGATAATAATTATAATATTAATATTTTAGGTCTTGTAGTCCCGATCGGGCTTTGGTATTGATTGCAGGCCAAAAGTATCCACAGCCGAGGTCTTCCAGTAATTTTCGCAGGTTCGCACTGTGTCCATTCCCCCGGATGACCGTGAGACCACGTACGCTCCTACTCCATCTTCCGTGGATCCTCGGATCCTTACGGTGGCTCGGTGGTCCTCGCTCAGGAATTTGGCCAAGTGTATGTCATCACTGCGCCACTTCTGACCTCCGCCAAACGGCAAAATGTTGGTTAAACTGCACGGTATGGCCTCCCACGTGCGACTCTCTGTGGCGAATTGTTCCGGCAGCCGGAACACAGTTATCACTTTTCTGGTTACTCGGGTCCCCCAATTTTGTAAGGCGATCCTCACATCGTCGTCGTGGATCACGTGAGTTATTTCACCTCGCTGCCACCCTTTAGCTGTTTGTACGGCAACCAACGCACCGACATATACGCAGTTTGGCCACATGAACAATGGCCCTCGACGGTGCTTTATCCACCAGTCGAGTTCCTTCAACATCTCCTTGAAGCTCTTTTCTCCGTTGATGAGGTAGATCCAAATTCTGGAGAGCGACTCCACTCTCAGAATCCTGGCTTCCAGTGGTGCACGTGTTAATGCCTTGGTGTCAATGTTTGTGATGCTCATCTTGTGTGCTTCTTACAAAGGGTGCTCACTACGACTTTTCGTTGGAGAATGTCTCGGTTTGTTCTATCAATTTCGACTTTGCACTGTAAGAATCTTACTGATTGAAATTCGTTTAATTGAAGTAACTGAATGTAAACTTTTGTAGTATTCACGCTCGGCAACGGAATGTTGCATTCTTTGATGTTCAAGAGCGAAAGTGTTGTTATATTCGCCGATGTCGATCCACAATCATATCCTATTATTGCTTGAACATCGTACAAGGAAATAACAAAAATTATAATGATAGTTATCCTCCGATACTCCATCTGATAATGTACATCATCAATGTACGTAGGACCGAAAAATAAGAATTCATTCATGAAACTTCTTTCCCTCGTAACTTTTTAACAAACAACGTCCGCGGCCTAAAACCTTTACATTATTACTCGGGACAATGATCTTCACAACATATGTAAAAATTATTGAAATCGGAGGTGGTTCCCCTAATCTGCAGAATTACCTTGACACACCATCTGTGTGACAGCATCTTCTGCGCTTTGCAGCTGGTGTTTAAACTATGGAGATAATTTTTATCCGGCAGAAATTGTTTGTTAGTGTCTTGCGAGTGTTCCCGTCCGTCCTTTATTATGAAAACTTCTCTTCCGGATGTTACGTCCTGGCCCATGGATACGGTCGGGCTGTGGTGTGACGCAACAGTAAACGCGTCGTTTTCCTTTCTCTCTTTACAGTGGATACGGAAGTCCCGCTGTGAGAGAGTCGAGCGAGTTTGTTTATATTCGTCGACAGGTCAACGGCGTACGCCGATCTTACTCTGTTTAACAAACACTCGCTCGTTGGTCCCTTTTTAGGTCTGAGACGCAAATCTCATTTACCAAGGACGGGACCTAGCGATTTTAACGAGGAAGTGAGAGTAGATTGTACGGAAAAAAGGATAACAGAGAATAATTCTTTAGGTTGATTCCACACATTATAAAGTAGTTATATTTATTAAAAAATCGAAATCAATGAATTAATAACAGACATGTAGAAATTAATACAATAAAGGAGCATATAATCGTTTCATACAATGTAATCTACACGCTAGAACGCGAGTGTGAGAGAGAAAGAGAGTGCGAGTTCTAGCCAGCCTCTTAACCCATGTTTATACAACTTAAATCATCTTAGAGATTTGTATCTTGATCAATTCGGTTTTGTTTCATTTCTTAGGTTTCAATGGAAATAACTATAGGAATAAATTTGGATGTGTCATGATTCTAAGACTGATACTCGGAGATAAGCGGGCTTTGTTTGTTTCCGTGATTTAGGAAGGAAAAAGAAATAATTCGAACGCTATTCACGACTGGAGTCGCGAACTGCTCTCCCGGCGAGGGTGGTCAGACGAGGAATTGACTCCTCGGCCAGTTGCTATTCACGACTGGAGTCGCGAACTGCCCTCCCGGCGAGGGTAGTCAAAGGGAGTTGGTTGCGGAGGGAGTTGGTTGCAGAGAAACAAAATAACATGCTGTGGTGGAACCTCCGATTAAAATTTATGGATGGACTTACTACTTACTGCGGACCCGTGATAAAAGGTTCTAGGCTGTTGCGGCGCAGTAGTTCACTCTTGGATCTCACATTCTGCACTCACTGTCACTCACTCACTCGCTGTGGTGCTTCTAAAATCTGCGGCACTAACTAGATACGCGGCGCAGTTCCTTCTCGTTTCCGATTCCGAGAGCCCTGGCTTATATACCGTTTTGAGTAAGCGAGGATTCTCCCAATCGAAAACTCAGTTGAGCTTTGCTGGTTCCTATTTGTTAATTAGTCGGTCGGGCGACTTGCGAGATCACCAATCGGCGACGATCCCTCGCTTCGTCGCCTCGTCCGATTTTTCGGAGAAGGAAAAAGGGAGAGTGTTGTCTTTTCGACAACGCCGCATAGACCCTTCGATATTTATCGAGTGATAAACCTTTTTTATGTAATTGCTCGTGGCGACGGATCTTTACTTGCGCCGGCTGTCCTAAATTTTATAGGATGTATTTCTTTGACCCGGAGATAACCGGGTTTATTTGGAAAGTTGCTTGGGATGTTTAGACAATAATAAAAGTTTCTGTTCGCTGTCGTCTACAAAGGAATTTTTAAGATCGTTGCTAGACTCGGTTTATTGTTTTCGGACGTCAACACGATTTCTATTTGCGCGCCTATCACGTCGAAGTCCGAGTCTGTTTGCGTTATTTATTGAGAAAAAAAAGGAATTTATTGTATGTCGGCGCGTCACGTTGCAAGAAAAAGGGGCCCGTGGAGTCCCCAGGACATAACACGGAGATAAGAAGATTTATTAATGTCGCCTAGCCGTTCCGGGCACATGTGGATTGTTATTACATGTGTCTGGCATTTGTTCGGCCGCGGAGCTTATCTTGGATTTTTCGTCTCCCGGATTTATTATTTTATTTTGTTGAGGTGCGTGGTTTTGCTTTGTGTTTACTCGATTTTTACTGTCGCGCGTTTCCTCAGATCGATCTTCTGTTCTCCATCTGGAAGTTTTCTATTTAGTCCGCATTTTATCTCCCGCGTTTTTGTTTAGGATAAAATTTGTTTCTACCGAGTGTTCACCATCCTGCGTCGCAAAAAAAGGAAACCGTAGAGTCACAGGACGTAATATAACTGTTGAAAAGCTTAAATACTGATGTTAATATGTTATACGACTCAACATCTGGAAAAGGTTTTACGCCTTTAAGGTACCTTTTTATATACGCAGCATGCTGCGGCAGCAAAGCATCACGTGACTCAAATTGTCTAGAACTGCTTCCGCTACTATACTTAATTCGATGCCATTCTCTGCGTTAAGTTGATGGAACTTTATGAAGTATTATTGCACATGAAATTCCAATATAACGCAGAGAATTGCATCGAATAAGGTATAGTAGCGGAAACAGTTTTAGACAATTTGAGTCACGTGACGCTTTGCTGCCGCAGCATGCTGCGTATATAAAAAGGTACCTTTACATACTACAATCAAAAATAAACAAAAGGAAACCGGCCCAGTAGTCTCGCGGCCTGAGTGCAGGGGCTGCGAACCCGGAGGTCTCGAGTTCGAATCCGCTCATCACCTAAGGATTTTTTCCGGGCTGGTTCCTTTCAATCGAGTTTATCGATTGATTGGTGAACTAAATCGAGACTCCAAAAATTAATTTGAGTGTAATCTCGAATTAATCTACCTCCCACAAGGCGATCATAGTCACAACATCTTGAACACAAGCCCGACACAGATGAGTATACCTACTGTGAAAGAAGGCCGTGTATCGCGTGGTAGTAGTGTACTGCACAACCCTCCCATGAAAAAGTATAAAAAATTCAATTGACTTCGACATAGATGTGTCTTAATAGCCTAGATTAACTGAAGGCACGTAAAATACCCAAGAAAAAAAAAATAAAATAAACAGAAGGAAGTAGCTCAACTATTGATAAACTATAAAGCTAATGTTAATGCTAAAGATAAAACTGGAAAAACTCCATTATTTTATGTCACTAAGTATGCCGATTTACAAATCATCAAGCTACTTTTAACTAATATAAAAGATAATCCTAAACTACTGAATATTGCTGTTAAGAAAGAATGGAAAGAAATTGTTGATTTTTTTATACACCATGGTGCTGATATTAAGGTTAGTGATAAATATGGAACAACGGCAGTACATTTTACTGCTTTGAGCAACAGTAAAGAGGTGTTACGTCCTGGCCCATAGATCCGGTCGGGCTGTGGTGGTACGCAACAGCTGAACGTTTTTCTTAAGATGCTCGACACAGAAGATACGGAAATCTAGCTGTGTGCGAGTCGAGCGAGTTGTTTATATTCACGGACGGGCCAACGGCGCGTGCCGATATTATTCCGTTCTGTGAATTCTCACTCGGTGGTCTCTTTTTAAAGTCTAGAGCGTTTGCTCCAAGGACTAGAGACGAGACCGTGCGATCGTTTAGGATAGAAATGAGATATCAAAAGGTCCAAAAAAAGAGTGAATTGTTACATTAATTACATTTGTTTATTCTTAAGCCCCCTATTTTGTTTACATAGGATATACATGTAGGTTGAGTGGTGAATGTTGTGTTGCAATTTAGAAATTTCGTGATATTTATCGTGACATGTGTGAGCGTGAGTGTAAATGTAAGGAAGTGTGCGTGAGAGTGTAGATGAGAGTGACCGATTTGTGGTGGAATCTTGCAAGGTGGGTTTAGAGGATTTGTTCTATTTTAACGGGAAAGAGGATAATACAGGTGGAAAAGGGCTCCGGATATATGGTAATGGGAGCGGGAGTTCGGCAAAATTACCGGAATTATCTCGGCAAAAGGAAGTGCGAATATCATCCTTTGGAGTTCTTCTGGTGTAATGGTGTTAAAATCTAATGAAAATTTACCGGGAGGTATAGGTAAATTGGATTGTGGGTAGCGGAAAATGTGGGGTAAAAAATTGGGTGGAGAGTTAGCAGGGGGAGGTGTAAGCACATCTGAGAGTTCTATTAGTTTTATCTCGGCCCTGTTGGAAGACTGGGAGAAGGAAGGGGAAGGAATCAAGCGTTCAAACTCTATCTCCGAGTCGGAATCGGGGAGAGAGAAAAGAGTCGAGTTTCGGACTAGAGAAGAGGTTTCACGGGGAGTTTGGAGAACGTTCTTGAGGGGTACGGGAGAGTATGAGGGAGGTTCGTATCACGAATCGGGGTCGTCTTCGTGGTCCGAGTCAATAGTTGGTGTGTTTGCGAATTCCGACTGTGTGTGAGTTTCGATGTAGTGTGCGCGTTCGATGTTCGGATATATTTGGTTTGTTTGTGTATGTGTGTGTGTGTGTGTCGCATATTCTCGCTCTGGGTCGCTGCGTCTTTAAATGTGGTTAACGCAGGAGTCGGAGAGAGTCCGGCTAGTGAAGGCCTGTTCGGCTCCGCTCGGTGTAATGCGAAGGCGGCTGCCCGTCTTAGAGCTTGGTTCCGCCGATTTCGCCGAGCCTTCGACGCAGCGCAGGTGTTACTTTATGGCCGCCCACTTAAAAAATAACCCAGTAATGACAAGGTTCTTGTAAAAGAGTGAACTCGCGGTTGATTTAATCAAAATTCAACCGCAAGATCTCTCTTTTTCTTATCATTTTAACTACACAGAGAAAAAAAATTTTACTCTTTGACAAAAATAAGCTTTACAGAGCTTGATAACCGTTTAATGAGAATTTTTTGAGAGTTTATACGCTTTTAAACTTTATAAGAATGCTTATATAACGCCAAAAGATTTGAACTCTTGTGGAACGCTTATCAAACGCTATATATAATGTTTTCTAAACATTTTGCAATGCTAAGGTAACGCTTTTCACAAAACGCTCAGTAAATACTGATAAATTTTCGTACAAAGAGTTTGCTGACAGACTTTTCAAACGATTAGCAAATGTTTTTATGAGTAAGTAATAAAAAATATTAAAAACTACATATTAAAATTCATTTATTATAACTCAGTTTATTGTAAGAATAAGAAGACTATTGATATATATTACATATATTTAATATATTAAATTATTTAATTATATTGAGATTAATTTTATGTAATAGCTTTATGTAATTTAATATATTATATTATTTAATATAATTACTAATTAGTATATATTTTTAAATTTAAAAATATATATCAGTCAGTAATTGCGTAGCGAGTAACAAAAAATTGCATACAAAAAATTTTTGTATAAATTTAAGAATTGAAATCCAGATTAACAATTATTATTGAACACTTACAAGTCTGTACACAGAGAGAACGGTTTTTTTAAATTTAATAATCCGATTTGTTTGACTCATATTTGTTGCATTCAAATAACATAATGTTATATCAAACAACAATTTTATTGGATGAAACTTTGTATTGTTACGTTATACTAAATCATAATGTTACGTCCCGGCCTTTGGTCACGGTCATGGTTCTGGGGAGAACGTAGCAGGCAGACGACAAGCTATGTGTTTACGCCCGGCACACTAGGCCAGAGAAAGAGACAGGATAAACAAGTGTGCGAGCCGAGCGAGAATGCTTAGTGACGCGGACAAGTCAATGGGTGTGATATTAGGGTAAGGTTGCCTAAATCGTACCACTTTTCAGTTTATCGGAGCTGGAGGGCATACAAATGTAGTTACACCCAATTTTTTTTTTTTTAAGTAGTACCTTTGTCTTTTGCCCACCTTTAGAAACAAAAACTAAATTTCCAAATTCAAAATTGTGCCCATAGTTTTAATTCTAGCAAAGGTCTTCAAGTGGTACGATTTGGGATACCAGTTGCCCAAATCGTACCACCCGTTCCCCAAATCGTACCTCACTCAAAATTCTCCCCTAAATCGAGGAAAAATTCAGACAAGCTTCCCTTCCAACCACCCTCGGACCACAATCACTTTCCCCCTCTCCCTTCCTGATGTATATATGTACCTAATAAAAGAAATTTGAGAGTTTGAGAGTATTTATTTTAAAAAATTAGCATGTTTATTTTTAAAAAAAGTAGGTAAAGCTACAAAGAAGTTTGAAAAAAATGTTGAGTGTAGATATTTTGGTCACTTTGTACACCAATCACAAGTATACTCGTGAGAAGATGGGTCCATCTCGGTACAAGCTGTATGGGCCCATTTTCTACACACAGAGCATTGGATCATATCTTCTTGTGAAGTCTCTTCACACAATATGCAGAACCATTCTTCTTCGCTTCCAGTGTTTGTACTTGTAGAATGTGTTTCTTCTTCGCTTTGAGTAGTACGAGCTTTTCTTTTTTTTTTGGTTCTGTTTTCTTCGTTGTCTCCGATTTTTTTTTTTTTGGGTTAGGCACTTCGTCGTCTCCGTTTTTCTTTTTTTTTGGTTAGGCGCTTTTTTTGTGACAATAACTCCTTCGGCCTCCTTCTCTTGTTTTTTCTTTTCACGTTCTTCTTTACGGGCTTCTTTCTCCAATCTCTTTTTTTGCTTAATTTCTAAATCTTCTTTGTAGGGTGATGTTGTTATTACGATAGCTTTCTGCGCTCCTTTTTGAAATCTGGTTTTTGTTCTCCCTTTTGGAACGGGCACAGGGCTTATTTCTTTTACTGGTACTTGTAATTGTGACGGAGATGTTGACATCGATGTACTTGGTTGCGGTTCCATCAACGGAGATGTGGAAGGTGTCGCTGACTTANGTCGCAGTTCCATCAACGGAGATATGGAAGGTGTCGCTGGTGTACCATCTAAGTTCATCAGGTTTAAATCGTTTTCATTTTGGCCNGCGACAGGATCAGGATCGTCAATGTCTTCTTCGTTTTCTTCATCGCTGGATTTCTCAATGGAATTCAAATTATTGCTTGCCACAAAATCACTTTCTTTAAACACGTGACGATTTACCTCCCAACAATCAGTGGCCTTGAATTCTTGTGCAGCATTTTCGATAGAAGCAGCTTTGGAATAAGCTGTATTCAATAATTTTGCGACTTCGAACTGAGAAACTTTTTTGCCTGGATTACTTCTAAGCCATTGCTGAATTGCTTGTCCGTAATAAGTCTCCATCGGTCCGAAAATTGCAACATCTAAAGGCTGGAGGCGGTATGTGGTATGGCCAGGTAACTGGAGCATGATTACTCCATTTTCTCGAGCAAGATTGATTGCTTTTAGATTTTTGGAGTGAGTAGTATGCCCATCCAACAATAATAACACCTTTTTGTTAGGAGTTGGTTTGACTGTTTCGATGAAGTGTTGTAACCATTTAATGAACAATTCCGTATTGATGTAACCACTTTCGGACACTTCGATCAAACTCCCAGCTGGTTTATCTTTGGCAAGGGCGGCGTGAAATCTTATTCGTTTGAAAATAATCATGGGTGGAACGAAGCTGCCAGCTGCACTACAACAACAGACGAACGTAGTGTTTACTCCTCTTTCACCAGACGAAATGGCACCCACTTGGTGTTTTCCTTTTTCTGAAATCACTTTGCTGTTTTTCTTTTGGACTGTAGAAAATCCACTTTTGTCCATATTGTATATACTGGTTGAGTCAAACTTATTCTGATCGACGACTGCTTCTAACAAATCAAAAAATTCGTTTACATTTTCTCGATTGAATCCTTTAGCTCGACTTATTGAAATACTTTCTGGCTGTCGTAGTGACAACTTTGGGTGCCTGGCCATAAATCCGTAGTACCACTTTTTACCAGCTTGCTTTATTTCTTTATTGAAAATATTCTTCAGATTATTTTTTTCGACGATGGAATAAGCGAGATTCCTCACATCTGTGATTGTTAAGCCAAAGAAATACTTGTCAAGGTGCAAGAAGTGTTCTTCTAACTCGTTTTCAACATGAGAAGGTAAAGCAGTTAATCGACCTGTTCATAAACAAAAACACACCTCACGTAAGTCTAGTCACAAAATTTTGAAATTGTATGCATCGAAATGTCGAGGTAGGTACGTAATATCTACTCACCATTAACACCAACATTCGATCGCTTTCCGGCAGTACGATCTGATCCTCTTTGAACACCTCCTCTGAAGTGGCGCAATAACGTTGGTTTCGGTATTTCGTATTTTCGGCAACACTCATTCAAGCCCAATTTTCCTTCAGCATATTCTTCCAGAGCTCTCTCCATATCATCCGCTGTCCATTTACCATATTTCCGCTTTCCTACATTCGAAGACATGATTGTCTGTAAGCAATTTAGAGGTACGATTTGGGCAACTTTGGCTTTTTTATAACAAAATTTTCTCACTCCGGTATGCGTAAACTATTTTTTTTGGTAATACATGCAAAATGTACCTAATGTTATACTATTTCATGAGAAATTTTTGTTACTTACGATAGTTGATTCAGTTTCTTTTAATAAGCTTAGCCAACACGTAAAATTTTTTTTAGAAAAACCACATGAAATCTTTAATCACTGATAAAAAGTCAACAATCAACTCCACAGGCCTGGTTTTTGCATCTGGTGTCTTCAAATGTCTAGTAGTAACATATTTTACCGGTAGAGCGCGCGAGTTGACGATAGTCACAGAGAAAACGCGGAGGTACGATTTGGGCGCTGGTACGATTTAAGCAACCTTACCCTACTTGATTAACGTCTTTTCACGCCGGTCTCTTTTTAGGACTTAGACGCGAATCTAATTTTCCTGGGACGAGACCCGGCGATCATTTGAAAGAATGCAGGAATAATATAGCACTGAACGGAGGTCCAAGGTTTAATTGACTAAAACTTCACGATTCTTCAAGCATATAAAACATTTATTAGCGTGACAAATATACAGACTTAATTGACGCGACACTAACTTATTTTTTTGTGCATTTACGTTCTATTTTAACATTCTATAATAGCTACGCATAGACTAAGTGCGCGCGCGCGTGTGTGTGTGTGAATTCCACTTTAACGAAGCAAATTTTTCCTTTTTTGTTATTCAGGCCAGAGAGTAATTTAACTAAGATTTCTATGTCCCCGAACACTTTGTTACACTAATTATAAGCGCGAAAACCCCTGGATTTATTTGTGATACATCTAGTACTCACTATTTGTTGTTGAGACCGGAGTTAACTCGAAACCCGAAAAATTCGCACGTCCTGGTTAGGAACCAGTCGCCTAGTTCGAGCGGAGCGGTTCTTCAGGATTCACTGATCAACCACAAAGATCACTCACTGACTGCGAACTTGAAACTGCTCGGGTCGTTAGATTGACGGACAAGTAAACTGGATTTTTGTAACCGCACTTGAGAATTTTTCACCTGAGGACTGAACTATAAAGAAAGAAAAGAACGAACTTCAACTCCGATGCTCAAACGGTTTTTTATATTTGTAACGATGCTATTGTTACGGCCGGGACCGACCATCCATCCCGGCCTAAAAACGACGCAAAAAGCGCCGAATAAACCTTTATAAATTGCAGCGTGTATGAAATACACGCTGTCGGCGTGCCGCCCGCACCGCGCGCTCTCCGCGCCAACAAACGGCCTGCGCGCCACCCACACCGCGCGCTCCCCGCGCCCACAAACGCCAGCTGATACCGCACCCACACCGCGCGCCCCGTCGCACCAAGAAACGACCGGTGGAACAAATGTTACGTCTTGGTCCACGGTTACGGTCGGGCTATGGTAGAGTAACAGAGAGCTGTCGTTTCTCTTTCTATCTCCGCACAGCAGATTGGTGATCCCGCTGCGGCAGAGTCGAGCGGGTTTGTGTGCTCTCACAGACAGGTCAACGGCGTATGCCGCTCTCACTCTGTCCTATGAGGCCCCACTCGTCGGTCTCTTTTTAAGTCTGGAGAATTAACTCCACGGACTAAGGACGAGACCGTGCGATCAATTGAGGATGTGGAATGATGAGAGGTCGTCTTAATTAAAAGGAAAAATTATGATGCGTACTGTAAGATATTTACTTTTTTATCGATATGTAACGGCAATGTTCGTCTGATTTGTAAGATAGCCGACTCGACTTCGGCCACGTAACCTTGTTTTTC
>NW_018022359.1:0-11324 GCF_002006095.1 Pseudomyrmex gracilis
TGTACTTTATGCCGTCAACCGCCATATAACCTTCACTATGCTGAACTGCTGAATTGCTATCTGCGCATGCATTGTCGCGCACGTACATAAGTATATAGGCAATGATTGGATGAACTCTCCTTATCGTCAAAATCAACCAATAAAACCCGCATTCCACAGTACCCCTACAGTATTGTACATAGATTTTGTAGCCATTGACCATGTTCAGCAGACTGAGCAGATCAGTGAGCGCTTAGTGATTCTTCAATATGATTGGTTTCTACACTTAGATCCAATTAAGATCTAAAGGCAAGATTCAATCATATTAAAGAATCACTAAGCGATCACTGATCTGCTCAGTCTGCTGAACGTGGCCATTATCTACGCTGAGATCACGCGAGCTAGCGGTCTAGTGTAGTATATAGAAGTCTGTGTATAAATGTTCCGTCTATTATATGGGTGATTCTCTGTGAACGCGTAAATTTCAACTTTCAGTTTTTAAAAAATAATTATTATTAACTAACGGATAGCGGTGAATTATGTTTTTTCATTTTAAGTCACCATTTTAAGTCACCATTCGTAATATGAATACGTGACAATGCAATATAAAAAACTTATCTATGTTTTTTATGTCAATATACCACGGAGATTACAGTCCACGGAGATTACGTTTTTTGAGAATTACCCATATAAGTCTATGGGTGTGTTTTGCCGAAGTTAGCGCTACGTAGCGCTACGTAGCGGCTTCATGTAGCAATTGCAACTGCTGCGTTACTTCTGCTGGACAGTATTGCTACGGACAGCATGTTCTAAGTAGTGGCCGCCATTTTTGTAATACTTTGACACTTTTTTTGCCATTTTTATAAATAATTAAAAAACACAGTTTAGCAACCGAAGAATACAACGGCGATTTGTATTTGATGAGAGTGGTATTATTTCAACACATTGAGAGTAGTATTATTTGACGTTGATGCGTATTAATCTGTTAGTGACAGAAAGAAAGTGTGAAAAATTTTAATAAAGAGAGGATTAAGAAGAAGAAATTTGACACTAAAAAGTATATTAATCAAATTTCAATTGAACACGATCATCCTTATATTGCAGCATTAATTTATAATATTATTAATTTAGATCAATATTCTATAGAAGTCCCCTTACGAAAAAGAACTACTGCCGATTACATATAAATAAAGTCAGTAATATAAATATTACTGACAATCACATAAGAATAGTAGTAGATATTATAGGAATCACTGAGAATATTACTGGCAATTACACAGAATCCCAGTAATTTTTTCGTACCACTGCCGCAATATATTACTGCCAGTAGTTCTTTTTCGTAAAGGTCATAAGTTACATAGCTGGATTTATTGTAAGACATTTAATTAAATACATCATGTGTGATATTTGTGTTAATGCCTTAATTGATAATAGTAAATCAAAGAAAATTATACAAATAAAAGATCGTAGAAGTTTAACATATCTTTCAGAAAGCGTGATAAAAATATGCCTTGAAACAGAAAAGATTATCAGATTTGCTATAAAAGAAAATAATATAACTTTTAGTTCAAAAGATTCTGTTCTTTATATTACACAAAATGTACTTTTAACTTTAAATATGATTAATATATTTGAAGAATTGATAACACCCCTTACGAAAAAGAACTATTGCCGATTACATATAAATAAAGTCAGTAATATAAATATTACTGACAATCACATAAGAATAGTAGTAGATATTATAGGAATCACTGAGAATATTACTGGCAATTACACAGAATCCCAGTAATTTTTTCGTACACCACTGCCGCAATATATTACCGCCAGTAATTCTTTTTCGTAAAGGACATTCATATGATCAAAACTTTTTAACATGTTATAGAATAAATTTAATTAAAAGTATTATAATAAAATATGTACAGACAAGAGATTTTTTTCTATTGTAAACAGGGACTTATACCGGTATGCAAAATACCGGTATTTTATTACGGTTTTTGGTAATGTATCGGTTTCGGTACTATAACGGTAACGGTAAGACTCAATTTCGGTCATATATGTAATACTCCTATATTGCTAGTCGCGTATCTTCGCAATGAGAGGCACGAGGCCCGAGAAAGGGAGACGCACGAAGTCCAAATATGGGCATAGATGGTCGAGCGTCATTATGCGCAGGCGCATCTACCAAGTGAGTGCGAGCAAGACAAAGCATTAGAAAGTGAGAGAAAGAACGCGAAAAAGAGAAATGCGCAAGCGTGCTTGAATGTTCACAGCATGCGCACAAAGCAGCTGGAGAGAGAGGCTACTATATTGTCTGCACCGTAACGGTGAGCTTCAGGTCGGCACCGTACTAGCAATATAGGAGTATTACATATATGATTTCGGTACTATATCGGTTTCGGTATACAATCTCTAGTATAATACCGGTATTGAAATCATACCGGTATTAAGTCCCTGATTGTAAAACAGAATAATAAGAATATTAATGTAAGCAAGAGACATTTTTATAATAAATTAATATTATTTGCAGGACAGTAAATTATGTTTATAAGTTATTTTTTTCATTTACTTATTTATTTACCTATATTTATTAAATGTTATAAATATCTATAATATAATATTTATAATTAATATTTATTAAATTTTGTTTTTTTTGTTAGTTTTTTAAGTAAATATGTTTATTAGATTTCTTAAAATATCATTCTGGGCATTATTCCATCAAAGTATTGTAAAGTTCTAACAGATGGCAGTACTAGTAGCCCATATAAACATGGCTGCATAGGCTTCATCTTTTTTCGACAACGCTCCCTCCTTTATCTCCATGTTTAGAGGTCAAACCCCCCCCGCACTATGGCTTCACTCCCCGCGCCTATAATATCCCTTAAGCCTCTTGCACAATGGACGGAATAGCGATAGCGATAGAAATAACAAAAGTTTTAAAGAGTTTATATTTAAAAATAAAGATAGGAACAGCGGAATCTAACATACAAAACTACACATATATCAATGCAGATCAGAAAATCGGAATAAGCAATAGCAATAAAATTTCCGACGCGAGTTGGAATTCTGTGTTAAAAACTGTGTTATTTCTATCGCTATCGCTATTCCTTCCATTGTGCAAGGGGCTTTAATGCTCCCTCCTTTATCTCCATGGTGGAAACTGGACCAGTGTTGCCTGTGTACGTATTTGGAAAGCACCCTATACTGCCTATTCTCATTGTAGACTAGCCATAAGTCCCTGCGGCTGTTTTACCAACAGAAGAAGTAAAATCGGTAGAGTCAGTCGACTTGGCGACATGCAACACGAATTTTAGACGTTCACGGTCCCCAGCTATATGCGTTCGTTTGTCACGCACAACTGTAAGTAACACGTTCAGTGTGACCGTCTCGTTGATCGAGCTGCTGTCAAACACGGTATTCCAAAGAGACGACGTTAGTGGACGCCATGATGGTAGGTGGAACCTATTATCAATCGCCGGCGATCTGTTCGCGTAAAACGCGTTCAATTGCGGCACGACCAAACTCCGTACATCTTTAAACGCATTATTTAATAAGCGAAAAAAATGTTGCAGGACGGAATATGTGACACCGCCGACATTCTAAAAAACACACCTCCCAAGAAGGTTTTTATAGTGTTTTTCTTCTTTTGTTTTTTTCTTTCTGCGTATTGTATGATTTCTTACATGATTATTATCTGCTAATTTGATAACATGTATCGTGAAATTATTACACACCGAGAAACTGTCTTTTGTTTTTCGCGTTATCTGTAACTATTCTATATGTGTGTATTATGCGTCTATTGATGGACTTGTTTTTTCTTTCAGACAATCCACACTAACACCATAGATCTGTCAGATAAGTCTTTGCAGGTAGATATTTCAGATGCTCTCAGTGAGAAGGACAAAGTGAAGTTTACTGTACATACAAAAACTACTCTATCTGAATTTCAAAAGCCAGATAATTTAGTGGTGAGGCAGCATGAGGAATTTGTGTGGTTACACGATCGGTTTGAGGAAAATGAGGAGTATGCTGGTTACATTGTATGTGATATTTTTGTGTTTTGTTAATGATATATTGTGTGAACTAACAATAGCTTTGTTTGACTTGTTTATTCATTTTATACACAATTAAATATGATATTAGATTCCACCATGTCCACCAAGACCAGATTTTGATGCATCACGTGAGAAATTACAGAAACTTGGTGAAGGTGAAGGAAATATGACACGTGAAGAATTTAATAAGATGAAGCAAGAATTAGAAGCGTGAGTTTCTTGTATCTTTGAATAGAATAATTAAAAAAAAAACATTGATTTTTACTTTATTCTTTTATAGAGAATATTTAGCCACTTTTAAGAAAACTGTTGCTATGCACGAGATGTTCTTGACTAGGTTAGCAAATCACCCAGTGTTTCGAAATGATCATAATCTGAGAGTGTTCTTAGAATATGATCAAGACCTATGTGTACGAGGTAAATAAGTTAATTGAATTTACATTTGTTTTGAATCTTATTGAAGTATCTTATATTCTGTGTGTAGTATTTTGTAATAAGAAAAATATCTAAAACAATCTAAACAAAAATTAATAAATTTTATGTATGTATATAAATAAAAAATGCTTGGTTTATTTTTACAGGAAAGAATAAAATGGAAATGTTTGGTGGTCTAGTAAAGTCTTTTTCCAAAACTACTGATGAGTATTACTTATCGGCAACAGTAAAGGATGTAAATGACTTCTTTGATCAGGAAATGACATTCCTTCAAACTTATCATAACAATTTAAAAGAAGCAACGAGGCTTGCTGATCGCCAAACAGCTAAGCACAAAGATGTAGCGGATTCGTATATAAAAATATCTACTAATCTTTTACAATTAGCTACAACGGATACTGGAAAACTGGAGAAATTTTTAACTAAGATTGCTGAAACCTTTGAGAAGTTACGGGTAAAAACATTTTACTGGTAACTCAGGGGTTTAAGGACGTTCTCCGAATTATTGATTTTCCTAGGATTTTCTTTAAATTTGCGATATACATAGTTTATGATCTTATTTATACGTAGCCTTTTTGGATAATAGGGATAGCAATGTTAAATTCCAAAATATGGAAGATTTAAGTTTCAATTTTTAACATGGATTTCCTATGCTGAGCCTTTGTGAAGTGGGGTTTTTTAAAGTTACTGATGGCAATTTTTGTAGAATTTTTTTAAAAAACAAGTATGTGGTAGCGGAGAGTGTCTTAATTAAAATACGATTTTGAATAATATGGCAAGCAACCCTTGTTTTCAAACTGTAGCTTTTTTTTTGTTTTTTTGGGGGGTTTTTTTTTGTTTTGCTGGATTTATGTGCGCTGTGTACTGCAGCTATTTTTGAACTTCTGCGCAGAATAAGCGGGTCTTAGCAATGCTGAATAGCTCAACTTAACTTTGTTACAGCAGTACAAACTTACTCATGAGAAAAGATATTCTAGGTTGCTAACCACTGTAGTCGGAGAACGTCCTTAACTAATTACATTTGTTCTATTTAGAAAAAATACTCTTTTCTTTTTGTAGAAAGTTGAAGGGCGAGTAGCTTCGGATGAAGATTTAAAATTATCTGACACTCTTCGTTATTATATGAGGGACACCGCCGCAGCTAAAAGGCTTCTTTTTAGAAGACTGAAAGCTTTGCACGAATACGAAACTGCAAATCGTGCTCTTGAAAAAGCTCGTGCCAAAAATAGAGACGTTCACGCAGTAAGTGCAAGTTTTCCATAAAATTTCCAAATATATACATTTATATATCAATCCTGTGTAATATCTTCAACTCAAGTTATAATTTTTAAATATAGAGTGAAAGAATAAAACAGATACGACGAAATATTTTTTCTTTAACACATCACATGTAAGGTATTATTAAGAGAAAATAACTGTTAAACTGAAATTGTGCAGTTACTAAATATTACAATCAATTTACAATAATGAGTAGCACATCTAACCAGAAATTTTAATTTTTCTTGCTTTTCAAGGCACTGGAGGTTGCTGAGGTGTGTCATATGATTGTTTGTGTCATACATATAATGTTCGTTATATGCTTGAAAGACATGTTAGGGATTTTACATTATTAATATTTTTTTAATTAAAAAAGCGCAAAAAGCTTTTATTAAATTTAAGAATTGTAAATATTACGTGAGAAAAATTTTGCAAGGTTTTATTAGAGTATTTAGTATATAGTTTTAGTATTGCTATATTAGCATTAGACATAATTCTATGTTATTTTGTTATGAAAAAAACTATGTCTCTACTTGATATAACTTTACAAAAATTCTTTGAATAGATAATTCTTTAATATATTATATTTAAAAAAAAATTGTTTTACGAAAAGTAGCACGAAAAGTGTCTAGTCGAGCACGTATAAATAATTGCATGCACCTGGATTGCATAGATGATAATTTCCAAGTTGTATTAGTAATATACAAAACTTAGATAGTTCATTGTATATAAACATATTAAAAACTTTTGATTGGAACTAGAGTTGAGTACTTCTAATAATTTAAGAACTTATTTTACAATAAGGCGGAACAAGCGCAGACTGAGGCGTGCGAAAAATTTGAACAAATGTCTGATAAAGGAAAAGAAGGTCAGTTAAAAAGATATATCCGCATTATTGCTTAAAACCAGGCTATATACAGTCGTGACATTATCACTACTTTTAACTTTTTTATCTTTTAGAATTGTTGGACTTTAAGACTAGACGAGTGGCTGCATTTAAAAAGAATCTCATCGAACTGACGGAGCTGGAAATAAAACATGCTAAAGTAAGCGATTTTTTACTTCTTATGCTGAATATGCGGTAAATATACATAAAAAGGGAGCAACTTCTGATAACCTTGATTTTAACATATAGTATCGATATCATGGCTCTAAGTGACCTTTAAGGTAGTTCCCGTGCGAAGTCCTATTCAAAAGTGAAATCTAGTGTCAGTACAAAAAATTATATGCTTAGCGATACTGCACTGTCTTTTACGTTTACATTACTCGTATGACAACAAGCAAGAACTTGTTTTTATTAAACGACAAAGGGAAAATCGGGTGATGCGTCCAAACTTTTGACCGATACTGTACGTCCAAAACAAATCAGAAAAATGTATAGCTATGTATAACTATGTATTGAAACGGTAAAACCTAAATTTTTTTTCAAATATTCGTAAAATGTTTCTCTATAATATATTTGTTTTTTGTACAAATTTATAGAGTCGTTTTGAAATTAAAAACAAAAATAAGCTGTTTAGATGTATAGGGAATGTATGTTAATAACGCCTACTTTGATTGTGAATATCTCGCTTCACAATCGATCAATTTCTTTGAAATTGCGTCAATAATTGTAAATCGTCATTGTTAACATTCCATTTAAGTTTTATTAAATTCTATAGAAAAGTGGTTTTGCACGGGAACTAACTTAAGATTTTTGGTGATGGTCACTATTCGTTAAAAAGTTATTAACAAAAAATAATACATCAACAAAATTAAATTTCTGTCATACATAAAAAGTAATTGGAAAGTAATTAAACACACGAACCCATGTGAAACAGTAAGATTATAACCAAATTGGAAAGGCGACCTTACAGCCTATGCTTGTCCACGGATGGAAGTGGTATGAAATCCTTAAACGTATTCTTTAATAAGACGTTTCGATCGTTCTTTATTTTTTGATCATCATTCAGCCACTTTATACGTAAAATAAATAATGAAAATAAAATACATAAATCATAGAAGTAATAGAGAAGTAATACAATTCGAATGAGTGGCAATAAACACAAGTACGCACCTTAATAAATTTTCAAATAGGTAAACCGCTATTACACGTCAACAGGACGTCAAATCATATTTAATTTTCCTAGACAACAATCCTCGAGATCTTCCATAACTATATCAGCTATGATCGGTGAGAGAGGGGATCCCATGAGAGTACCGAATGTTTGTTGATATGTATCCCCATTGAATGTGAAAAAAGTTGACGATAAGACAAACTCCAATGCTCGAATGAAAGAATCAAGTGGTATCTGTATGATCTTTAATAAAATCCCATCTCCTCACGCCATCCAAAGCTAAATCTAATGGTATGTTGAAAAGTAAGACGACATTGATATGGTGATTTTGGATAGAACAATGTAGAGATTCTTGATTCGGAACAATTTTATTACAGAAGGTTGATTTCGGAAATGCTACATATAAAAATACAAAAGAACGGCTTAATGAAAGATACAGAATTGCTTGACTCCGCATATATTCCGTTAATAGAGAAATTTAGTTCTTAATTCGGATCTTGCTTTCTCGTCCTCTCACCAAACATGTTTGTCAGACTCGGTTAACACCTTTGTTGCGCGGCATTGATCAATTGTTGTTTGTACATTGCGAGAGACGGTTGTGTGTGTGGCAATGACTGCTGTTGCACGTTGTCGTGAGAGGAGTCGTCATGTTTTTTAGTTTTCCAACTGATTGTAAGTTTGACTAAGTGATTTTTATAATTTTTTATGACATCTATGATTTTTACCTTTTTGACTATCTAATTTATTTATTGAATTTTATCTTTTACCACTAATTAATTTATTAAAAATAGTATGCATAATAAAAAATAGTATTCTAATTGGGTCGAGAGAAATTTAATTTAAACTATCTTTTCATCTTTTGGTTTTCTTACACTTTTATTTTTCGCTCTTAGAAACACCGATATGGGATCTCTGACCTCTATTTATCGGATTGACTCTTTTCACTTGTTGACGTGTAATAACGGTTTACCTATTTGAAAATTTATTAAGGTGCGTACTTGTGTTTATTGCCACTCATTCGAATTGTATTACTTCTCTATTACTTCTATGATTTATGTATTTTATTTTCATTATTTAATTTATTTTACGTATAAAGTGGCTGATGATGATCAAAAAATAAAGAACGATCGAAACGTCTCATTAAAGAATACGTTTAAGGATTTCATACCACTTCCATCCGTGGACAAGCATAGGCTGTAAGGTCGCCTTTCCAATTTGGTTATAATCTATTGCAAGGCCTGTTTTTATTCATTTTAGTAAAATTATAGAGTTTTGCTTTGTTCTATAAGCAGGAGAAAGAGTAAGGTAACTGCTACGTACAAGACATGTTACATCGCAGTTACAAAGTGGGAAATTATAATATTAATGTTACGTTTCTGTTACTTTGTGTTTACTGAGAAACGAGATCTACTATTCTACCTTCCTTCACTGCTGCTTACGGAATGAAGCGAAGTCTATAGATGTTCTGTTCTACATGGATTTCCAATTTTCCACGCGAAGCGAGGGCCCTTCAGCTTTCCCTGCTTTGAGGCAAAACGAGATCTATGATTATAGTGTGCAACATGAATTTGCGTGTCCAGTTACTTTCCAAGTTCTATGTATGACAAATGTTATTTTGATGTATTATTATTTGTTAATAAGTTTTTAAGAAAGATAAATCTCTCTCTAAGTCTCTTTCTAATAAGTTTTTAAGAAAGATAATCTCTCTCTATTTGTTAATAATTTTTAATAAACAGTGACTATCATCTTTTTGAAGGTCATTCAGGGCCATGATCTTAATACCATGTGTCAAAATGAAGGTTTTCAGAAGCTGCTCCTTTTTTATGTATACTTACTGTATGTAATAATTCTGTTTGTAACATGTCAAAAATTTTGTTTACAGTCACACGCGGAATTGCTCAAGAAATGTTTATCAGTACTTCGGGAAGAGTGATCTAGTTCGAGTGTTGGTGACATGGATAAATTTCAATGTATTCATACTGTATGCAGATAACAATTTATTTAAGATTATATTACATACATACATACATACACACACGCACGCGACACATACGCCCACACACACACACACACAGAGAGAGAGAGAGAGGGGGGAGAGAAGGAAAGGGCGAGAGGGAGGGGGAGAGGGAGAGAGAGAGAGTGTTGTCTGAAAATTTTTGACATAGCCGAAGAAGATAAATTGAAACCAATGAATGAATATAAGGCCTTACGAGCCGTTCTCAAGGTGTTTGAGCGAGAACTTATACATGTATAAGTATACACATGTAACGAATTCACTTGTAAATTTTTACAAGATAAATTGAGTTAATCTGAATAGAAAGATCACGTGTAATTTTGCAAAATTCACAATATTTATTGAATGAGTAATTAATACATGTGAGCGCGGAAGCAATGATCCAGACTCTGTAGACGTATATGATTTTTAGTTGTAAAGAAAAATGATTTATTTCAATGTAATCTTTTAACAAGAGACAAAAGAACAAACAAGCGAGTGGCGTGTAACATAGCTTCTTGCAATTAGCTGATTTTCACAATTGAAATCATTTACGCTTACAGACTATCGTTTATCACGCACTCATTGTGTTACATGTATTAATCACTAAATAACTCGCGAATTTCACAAAAAATGGTAAATTACTTTTCTGTTTACATGGATCTTTCTTGACATTTCGTTTGTAACAAAAATTTTCAGACACCCTCTGTGTGTGCATGTACGTGCATGCGTGCGCGCGTGCGTGCGTGCGTTCGTGCGTGTGTGTGTGCGCGCGCGCGCGTATGTATATGTACACAAGGTGTTTCAGACTACTCGTACATCTTAATTAAAAACGAAGGAAATGGTTATTGTGAAAAATGTTTCAGACGAAAGTTATTGAGGATTAAGTAATGCATTACAGGGGCATGTGCGATTGATCTTGAGTGGCATCATAAAAGTCATGTTAAGATCAAAACCTTGGATTTTTTTATACGGGAATCCATATATTTCATTGTATATTCTTGTAGCTGACGTCAAGAGGTTCTTGAAACATTGGTTACAAACTCTTTTTAGTTAAGATCTTCCAGAGTTATAAAACTTCAAAATTTTAGTACTGCTAACGTTAGCATTACCCAAAATGTATCGCATGAAGGTCGCATAGTCGAATTTACATCTCTTCGTGTTTGATTAATGTGAATCTCCGAAGAGATGTAAATCGTGCGATGTCCACGTGGTACATTTTTGGTAATGCTAATGTCGGTGGTATTTAAATTTTAAAATCTTATAAGTTAAGAAGATCTTAACTAAAAAGAGTTTATAATCAATGTTTCGAAAACGCCTTGACGTCAGGTACAAGAATATGCAATGAAATATATGGGTTCCTATTTTAAAAGTTCAAGTTGACTGTGAACTACATGACCTTCATGGCGCTACTCAAGGTCAATCGTATATACCTATATAATGCATTACTTTATTATTTTCAACAACTTTAGTCTGAAACAATTTTTAAAATAATCACTTCTCTCGTTCTTAAATAGAGTGTACAGACGGCGTCATTAATTCGAAGAATAG
>NW_018022359.1:11954-18763 GCF_002006095.1 Pseudomyrmex gracilis
ACATATATAGAAAAGATTATGTGTGTATAAATAAGATATATACGTATGTATAAATAAGAATATTTACATATATAAACATGTTATTACTATGTGAATTAAGTTTAGAGCAATTTTGTGAAAGAAAGAGGGATTATTAGTATAAAAGCTCAGGATGATTAAAGTTAATACAAATAATTAGATTTTCATATATATATATGTATGAACTTTTCAGATTTTTATGATACACATACATCTAAACATATATCTTTGACAAATAATTGTGCGTAATTGCGCTCGTTTTAAGATTAGGAAGCAAAAATAATGCAGTAATGATTGAAAGGGGACCTTGAAACAATTTTTTATAATAAAGTACAATATTATACTTTTTATTGTAACTTTATGAAACGAATGTCTGCATAATATTCTAACACTGTTTTTTTCGTTATTTTTGTTTCTCGTGCAAAGTATATCGAGCGCTTCAATCCTATCTCTTTCTCGGTCTGAAAAAAAGAGCGCGTCTCATATATACATACATATACATATATATATAACACTAAGACAATAGGAATTCGCATTTTGTCATAGGTGAATAACACTGTACTTGCAAATAATTTTCATTAGTTTTTATTGAATTGAATCACTTTTCTTTTCTATAATACATGTGATTGCAGACATATACTGAGAAATTCATTAAGTTGCAAGTTTTTATCAGTTAATTCTTTAAGAATTAATTCAAAATCCATCCATAATGTATCGTTACATTATCGTCTTATCATTAATATCAATTAGATCCTATGAGTATCTTCTATAGTGAGTGCACAGATAAATGCGCTGCGACGCGGACAACGTCGTCGTATCCTGTTCCACGTCGGTCTTTTATATGTTTGGGTGTGTGTATATATACACATACATACACACATACATATATATGGATATCATTATACTGTACGATTGATAATCTTTAATCGATAACAGAATAAAGATGACGCAATAGAAAATGCTTCGGTTTTAGTATGTAAATATCACGTTGGGAAAAAACGTCTCGTTGTTTCGACCCATTTTTTTTCTTCTTTGTGTCTTTATTTTCAGTCGCTACTTTACCAGTGTCAAATTGATCACGATAAACAAGATGCACATGTTTTTTTTCCAGAATATTAAGTAATACGTATGTATTCACGCGCAGTTTCAGTTTAATGCTATTGCTCTTATCGTTTATAATACTCGGACAAAGCTCGTGCAAATTTGAGTGGCATTTGTAAGATCTTTTTTCTGCACCTTGATATAAATAAAGTATATATTACATATTATATATTATATATTATATAAATACTTCAAAATTCTTTAAATAAACATTTATACATAACAATAATAAAACAATATATTTAAACAATTATCTTATAAATATAAGCCAATGATCTCATTTTCAAATGTGATTATTTTTCGTCTCTCGTCAGATATTAACTTGGCATGTTAAACGTCTCGAAATTTTTTAATCCGGGATTAAACAGTTTCTTTTTATAGCGCGCTTTTTTCCGAGGATACGCTATAAATATTTCGCTTGTGCATTCTAAGCCACGTTCGAAGTTCCGAAAATAATTCGTGCAGATGCCATATATTCTGAAATATACATTGCATAATCCCCTCATGATGACAAACGATCGTGTATATAGACCTCTATTACATACACATGCGTACATACAACACGCGCGAGAAACGATGAGAAATTCATATTATTTTTTCATTCGACTTTATACCGTCCGGCCTGCATTATCGTCAAACCGTATTCTAATTACATACAGGCATTTCGAGGAAATTATTGTTCTTACGTAACACACAAACCGGTTATCACGAATGCACGATGCTAATTACGTGGCAGACAATTATCGGTTCTCATGATCAGCGAATTGTCGTATATGAACATTTGCTGCTCGGTTATCCTTGTTTGCGCAGTGCGGAAGAGAGCAATTCATTTTTTTTTTTTTTACAAAGAACGCGTTTATAAATGCGATGCGCGAGCTGTTTTTTTATTTCGTTAAACTTTTGTTCTGCATAAAAAATGCAAAATATGGACAAATGTATAAAACAAAAACGTAGCAATTACATTCGCAAATTGTGAGTACAAAGCATATCGATGAATAATCCTCTCTCGGAGTTTTATCTTTATTTATTATCAGTAGAATAAGTTCGTGAAGCTCAAATTCGTATTTATTCGATTATCTTCTTTTTTTTACAAGTATTATGACGAAATCGGCGATGGAAAAATTTATCAAAACTTTTGTTCTTGTTACAACTGACACTGTTGGCAAAAGGAGAAAATTTTACGCCAATATTAATGTTTATTATGTTTAATGCTCGTTGTATGTTTAAATAAAAAGATAAGGAGAAGGAAATAACGAGCTAACACCTGATGTTCCGGTAAAATTCTTCTTTAATTCGAGGATTTAAAAAAATAAGTAATCACAACATCCCTGATTTTGTAGTCAGTTTATTACAGTTAGGAGGAAATTTCAGCCTGCCAAGCACCGACGAGAGAGATTTTATCAAGGTTAGTAAGAATTTTGAAAATAGCGTAAGACACTGAGAGAAAATTTATGGAAACCGCTAGGTTAATTTAATATTATCTCTGAATAATTTTTTAACTTCAAAGTTAAGTGATATAGAACGCGCTTTACTTGATAGAATAAAGCAGGCTTCCGAGTTCCAAAGGAATCATCCAAACATAGTGTTTATACGTGCAGACAAGGGAAGTATGACGGTTGCGCTAGACCGGTCTGTTTATGTTGAAAAAATTAACGGCTGACTTGATGATTCTCTCACTTACAAAAAAATAAGAAAAAATCCCATCAAAAATGTCGAGACTCAACTCAATGAGTTGTTAAGAAATTGGGTAAAGAAAGATTATATTAATGATTTGGTTTATACAAATGTATTAAATCCAGTGATAAGATCATCCCAAGGGCTTATGGAGTGCCCAAAATCTACAAACAGGACCATCAATATAGATTAATAGTATCTTCTATTAATAGCCCCTTACACATTGTTTTGCTGAGTATTTACACAATATCATTGTCAAAAGTATTTCGTTAATTGATAGCCACATCAACAACAGTTTTGATTTGGTAAACTAGGCGACATTGTGCTGCAGTCTGATCACGTTCTTTTGTCTTTAGACATGGTCTCATTATTTACGAACGTTCCAATTGGTTTAGCCATGCGAAGCATCAAGATTAGATGAAAATACATCCGACTCAAGACAAAGATCCCTCTCTCTGATTTTTGGAAAACGGTTGAAATTGTTTTGTCATCCACTTATTTTACGTTAACAATAATATATATAACCAAACATTTGAGGTTCCGATGGATTTTCTGTTGTCCCCTATCATCGTGGATATAGTGATGCAAGATTTGGATTTCCATTTAAAAAAAATTAAAATTTAGACCCGCTTTTTGTTACCGTTATGTGGATGACATTGTTTTAACCGCGCTCGCCAACGATTTAAATTATCTATTAGATATTTTCAACGGATATAATGATAGATTGAGATTCACGATTGAGACGCAGGATGGAAATTCTTTGAGCTTTTTAGACGTCAAATTAATTGTGTCTTATAACGGGACAATCATGTTTGATTAGTACGCCTACGTTTTCGGGCAGGCATTTATTTAAATTACCACTCCTCACCCAGTCCTTCAAAAAATAGGAACCATTGTCGGAATGATAAAGCTCTGTCGTTGTCTCACCTTGTGTTTTAAACAAAGAATATAAAATTTATAATCAACGTCCTCATCTCCAACAACTATCTGTTGGAAATAAGTTTTAAAGTCATCAATGATCGGATAAAATATCTGATTGCGAACAAAATTAACGAAATATCGGACAGTTCGGAGTCCACACCAACTTCAAAAACCGTTACAAATTATTCCGTTGTATCTTTTATCAATAAATTATCACACATAATTTTGAAATCGTTGAAAACAGGAGATGGAAATATGTTAGCTTATAGAAGTTTCAATAAATTGAATTGATTTATTAAAAATATCAAAGATTTTGTAGATATTGAACAAAGAAAAAACGTAGTTTATAAGTTGCAATGTAATGATTGCGATGCTTTGTACGTGGGCCAGACTATGAGACAACTCGTTCGCCTGTCTATAATGTAGGTAGCTTAGGTATGTGGTTTACTTAACAACGAAAGGCTCACCCTAACGAGATTATTTGAATGCTTTTTCCTGGTTCCCAGGATTTTCTGTGATAATTAAACACAATTTCAAGAAGCTCTAGGAAACCTCCTATTTTGACTTCAAATTTGGATTCAGCACCTCAAAATACGTAAGAAAACATTTCGCATTTCGAGTTCAGATTATTTTTTTGTAGGCCTGTGTAATTAAAAACAAAACGAAGGTATATAAATTACTTATTTGCATTTACTTGCTCGCCAAGAAAATCTATACTGCAATGGACATTCTACTGGCTTTTTGGTTCTATTTCGAGATAAGACGCGTCGTCAATATTTGAAATTAAAAGTTTATCTTTTCTGGGTAATATTGAAGTGTATAATATCCAATAAAAAACACCACGGTATTAGGACGCACAGTGGTGAGCGATCACGCTCTCACTGAAAGCCATCGGTATCCGGGATTTGTGGTAGAACACGCAAACAAGTGAGTTCTTATTTAAAATTTCTTCTAAGTACAACATAAAAAGAGATGTTACTTTTCCTAACGACGACACGTCATGTGTTGTGCGAGATACTTAAGAGGGTTATCGTAGTTTTTAAACAATTTAAGAATTTTTTGAAAAAATTACTACGTGAAAATAACATTATTATGTACATGTCAAAATATCAGAAAGCTCAACTCATCGAGATATAAATTTCTTAAGTTGCGAGTTTTAACATTGAATCTCATGAAAGAGTTGTGAAAAGCACATTTTGGATTATAGCGTCAAAACAAAAGGTAGGAAAGTTTTTAGAAACTATGTTATTAAGAATTACGGTAATTCTGCAGATTAGGGGAGCCACCTCCGATTTCAATAATTTTTACATACAGGGTCATCGAAAAGTATCGGACCCCCCTAATATCTTCAGTTAGAATGCATTTTGGAGAAAATGTCCAATAGCAAAGTTGTATGGTTTCAAGCGAGGAGTAAGATGATGACCTTGACTTTGATCTTGACCATGTCCTTCAAGGTCATTTTAAAGTCAACCTTATTTTTTTAAATAAAACCCCCTACATTTGATTGCATATTTTTATAGCTTATCTCGAGAGCTTTCCAAAACACTATAATAAAACATTTTTTCATTAAGTACTTTTTGATTTATAAAGGTTTGAAGTTAACAATTTTTTGACACAAAATGTAAAATATCTTGTAAAATATTATTTAGTTTTCAGTAATCATAATCTTAATACTTTTGTGCGCGGAATACTGAGATCAATTAATTGGTTTAAAGAAAATACATTAATCAAAAAGTGTCGGATCCCCCTAATATTTTCAGTAAAAATGCATTTTGGAAAAATGTCCAATAGCAAAGTTGTACGGCTTCAAGCGGTTATGCTAGTAGGCTACGGCGGAAAACTGTCCGAAGGTGATCGTGAGAAGTTGCTCGAATTCGTGATGTCCGAAGGCGTTAGCGGGAATCTGCCCGAAAGCGTTGGCGGGGCCGATCTTTATTTTCTCACTCTCGCAGGCACCAATGTACGAGCTCTTGAGCAATCAAGAGATCACTGATTTTAATCTTTGATGCAGTGCTGTCTTCTTAGCGAGCAGCAGTTACCTCGTGAATAAAAACAAACAGCCCCAATTTTTTTTTTTTTTTTTGTCTTAACTGGCCGGACCCACACGCCACTTTTGTCTTAACTGGCCGGACCCACACGCCACTCTTGCCTCAACTGGCCGGAATCACACGCCACTTAACAAATTGTTAATTTCAAACCTTTATAACTCAAAAAGTACTTAATGAAAAAATGTTTCATTATAGTGTTTTGGAAAGCTACAAAAATATGCAATACAATGTAGGAGGTTCTATTTAAAAAAATAAGGTTGACCTTGAAATACCTTAAAGGACATGGTCAAGATCAAAATCAAGGTCATCATCTTACTCCTCGCTTGAAACCATACAACTTTGCTATTGGACATTTTCTCCAAAATGCATTCTAACTGAAGGTATTAGGGGGGTCCGATACTTTTCGATGACCCTGTATGTTGTTGTGAAGATCATTGTCCCGAGTAATAATGTGAAAGTTTTAAGCCGCGGACGTTGTTTGTGAAAAAGTTACGAGGGGAAGAAGTTTCATGAATGAATTCTTATTTTTCGGTTCCACGTACATTTCGTTCGCGTTTGAAGCGCCTAGGCAGGGGAGGCTGCGCCTCCCCTGCACCCCCCAAAACTAACCTAACCTACTCTAACCCCTCTCGGGAAAAAATAACTACTTCCGATTACATTCGCTTTTTGTGAAAACTGGGTACTTGATTTTCGAGAGGGGAGCAGGGGGAGGGGCAAAGCCCCTTTTGGAAGTTAGGTTAGGTTAGGTTTTAGGGGGATGCAGGGGGGCGTAGCTCCCCTTGCCTACACGCTTCAAACGCGAACGAAATGTACGTGGGATCGAAATCTTATGTTTGTTTTATTTAATTATTTAAAGAAACACAACAATAATATAGAGGTACCCAGCAAACAATTTGGTTGCGAGAAGTCGCAGTTTTGTCGCCAACCGCCGGCGAAATTAGTAGACCAAATCCATATCCATCTGTGTCCTCATTAGGATATGGTTTGGCGACCATATCTGTCAAACATGTGAGATGTCAAAATGAGACCAAAATCATAACAAGTCTG
>NW_018022359.1:19928-22771 GCF_002006095.1 Pseudomyrmex gracilis
ATCGACCCGACTGCGGTCAACGTTTTGTCATAAACAGATGCTCATACGGTTTTGCGGACTGTTTGGTTACAGTATTGCTAAAGCAGATCTGCTTGCTATCGACCATCTATTTGTTATCAATTTCACTAACATATATATGGAATCATTTTGGCCGCAATAGTCTCATGTATGTGCCAACAGAGTTGTTGCGTTTTTTGTCTTTATGTGCTAACAGTTTTGGCAGCACCAAAGCATGTTTCCGTACTGTAGCGTTTCTGCACACAGTTTCTGTTGCCAAGGTCTGCGCAGTCAGAAATTGTTTGCTGGGTACGGTTTTCCAAGAAAGACTTTTTATGAGACAACAGTACCAACGCAGTACATGTACAACTGCAGAACACATATTCATACATAGGATGTCGAGAAATTGCATATTGTTCAGTAGACTTTCTCGCCTTGTAACTTTTTAACAAACAACGTCCGCGGCCTAAAACCTTCACATTATTACTCGGGACAATGATCTTCACAACATATGTAAAAATTATTGAAATCGAAGGCGGCTCCTCTATTCTGCAGAATTACCGGGATTACTATAATATATATAGTTAAATTTCAAGAAGATTAATTTCACGGTTTCCAAAATATTGCGTTTTAAAGTTCAACGCGGAAGATTACGTTACGTGCTACCGTTACGAGACGTTACGAAACGTGGCAACATGATGCCATATTCGGGCTACGGTAACACGTGGAGGAGATTCGTGCACACAGCAATACACGGTGTGCTCTGTGCACATCCTCACATGCTACCAAAGCTCAAGTCTGACATTACTGCGTAAGAACGCTGCGACTGCTGACTGCTAGCCGACGGCCGACAGCACTTGATATAGTGTGTGTATACACAGACAAAACACTGCTTAGAAATTATTTAAAAATATAAAAATATGATGAAGTGATAGTAGGCAAGTGTAACTTTTGGTTTTTTTCTGTAGTAAAGAATCAGGCAAAGATGTGTTTCTTTACGTTCTTTACTTTTAAAGAAGCGTTTTTATTTGATTCAGTAAATAATGAGATTAGTTAATTCTACTAAAATGACATATCCCGTCGGTATAACAGAACGGTTCAGCATCCTCTTAAGAGCATACTGGACCTGTCTGTTATACCAATTGAACAAGTAATTAATAATTTATTTTATTGTTTGGACAGATAAACGATTTTCCAAAATAAAGGAAAATAGTCAAAGGAATCTCTGTCGGATCTCAATTTTATAAAACTTGAACAAAATTGTTTTTGCAGTTACTGTTATTTGATATAATGTTGTATTATATTTGTAGTTCAAAGTTAATATATGAAAAAAAACAACAGACAGAAACAGACCTAACAAATATATAAATGCTATATAACATAGAAGTAACACGTAATATAACAGTTGTTATACTCTATTAACATCAATGTTATATAACTTTGTTTTATACTTTTAATATAATCATGTTATATACTTATTATATTGCTTGTTATTAGCTGGTAATGACATTATAATGACATTATAATAGATATGTAATAGATTACATAACAAATGTTATAAATTGTACATTGCTGTTATATAACACTATTTATCTTTATCAATATATAATTGCAATTTAATAGTAATAAAACAGTTACATGTTATATTTATATTATATAACTGCAATGTACAATGAGTAAGAAATTACAACTAACATAGATGTTACATGCAACGACCATGTTACATTACTTGTACATTCTGTTTCATTACGACAATGTTGCTGTTATACAGGGTGAAAAAAAGTACCGAAACACCTGAATATCTCAGAAAATATAAGTTTTACAGAAAAGTGTTTCAGACAAAAGTAATATAGTTTAAAAACATCTATTTATTGATTGTATTACTGTGACCTTGGATTGCGTCGCCAAGATCAGGTTAAGGTCACATTGATTTTTTAAAATAGAACTTCCTATTTTTTTATTGCAGATTCTTATAGCCTAACTCAAGAGTTTTCCAAAACACTATAATAAAGTTTATTTTCAATCAGTACTTTTTGACTTATAAGCGTTGAATATTAGAGTATTGTCTGTATTAGCATTATGTATTGGCGTTCATTCATTTCAAATGTTGCTTTATCCAAAAAACAACTATATTAAATAAGAAGTTAAGTTATTTGTCAATTCTCTGCATCATGAACTCACAAAATTCGTTTTAATCGAAATCATCTTTGTAGAAAAAGTACCGGCGGTACTCTAATATTCAACTCTCATAAGTTAAAAAGTACTTAATAAAAATAAACTTTATTATAGTGTTTTGGAAAGCTCTTGAGTTAGGCTATAAGAATCTGCAATAAAAAAATAGGGAGCTCTGTTTAAAAAAATCAATGTGACCTTAACCTGATCTTGGCGACGCAATCCAAGGTCACAGTAATACAATCAATAAATAGATGTTTTTAAACTATATTACTTTTGTCTGAAACACTTTTCTGTAAAACTTATATTTTCTGAGATATTCAGGTGTTCCGGTACTTTTTTCTCACTCTGTATATTTGTGTTTGCTGGGAAAGTACTATCCAAGAATGTAATGAGATCATCAGACTATAATTTAGAAACCTACAATAGACAAAAGATCTAAACTACGTTTAAATCTAACATAATCTTTTTTTGCATATGTATATCCTTGTTTCTCTAACGACGCTCTATAGTTGATGTCACTTGTATCGGTAACAGTAGTCACAATATATACCCAGACGGCACATGATATCATTTGATTGTAGAATGATATCGTTTCTACGTCATTTTCGTGATATCATGTGATATCACATTCCTGAAATATCACACAGATATTCTTCTAAGAATATTAGTAC
>NW_018022360.1:0-11542 GCF_002006095.1 Pseudomyrmex gracilis
AAATACAGTTTATTATCTAACATTGAAAACGTTACCCGCTAGAGGCTCAAGGATAGGCTTTGTGTGTTAAAAAGCTGAACTTCAAAGCCTTATATCTTTTTTTTGGTACGGCTGAGCTTTTTGAGATTGAACAATATGATTGCTTACTTAAAAATGTATATTCCAAATATGAATAAGATTGTAAATAGACTGAAAATCTCAATAACTACCTTAAATAACAGAGTTTACTTCCACTATTAGAAGAAATCGCGTTTATCATCCCGGACGAGACCCCAATTTTACGCAGTTCTGTTACGTCCTGTTTCCGTGATTTAGAGAGGAAAAAGAAATAATTCGGATGCCACCCGAGACGGCTATATACCGCGAGTAGCCCTTCCGAAAAATTCGGCTGCCACCCGAGACGGCTATACACCGCGAGTAGCCCTTCCAAAAGATTCGGCTGCCACCCAAAACGACTATACACCACGAGTAGTCTTTCCAAAAATTTCGGCTGCCACCCGAGACGGTTGCACACCGCGAGTAGCCCTTCCAAAAATTTCGGCTGCCACCCGAGACGGTTGCACACCGCGAGTAGCCCTTCCAAAAATTTCGGCTGCCACCCGAAACAGCTATACACCGCGAGTAGCCCTTCCAAAATTTTGGTTGCCACCCAAGATGGTTACACACCGCGAGTAGCCCTTCCGATTAAACCGAATTTTGAGTGTATCTATATATTTGTTTATTTTGACCGTTTCCCGATATCTTCGAAAATCAATCGCGACGTCAGCCTTTAATTTCGCGAGAAGTAGAACCTCCGTATATATAATGATGTGGACTTACTATTTGCTGCGGACCAGTGATGTTGATTAATAAAAGGTTCTAGGCTGTTGCGGCGCAGTAGTTCACTCTGAGATCTTACATTCTGCACTCACTGTCACTCACTCGCTGTGGTGCTTCTAAAATCTGCGGCACTAACTGCCTTTGGTTCTGAGAGTCCTGGCTTATATACAATTTTGAGTAAGCGAGGACTCTCCCAATCGGAAATCTCAGTCGAGCTTCGCCAGTTCCCATTTGTTAGTTAGTGGTCGGGTAAATTTTGTGAGATCACCAATCGGCGACGATCTCTCGGCTCGATCGACTCGTCCGATTTTCCGGAGAAGGGAAAAGGAAGAGTGTTGGTTTTCGATCACGCCACCTAGACCCTTTGCTATTTGTATATAATAAAATTGCTCGTGGCGCCGAAGTTCTATTTGCTCCGGCTGGTCTAATTTTTATGAGCGGTGTTCTTCCTGGCCCGGAGAGATCCGGGTTTGTTTGGAAAGTTCCTCGGGATGTTTAAACAATAATAAAAATTTCTCTTTGCTATCGCCTACGAAGGAATTTTTAGGATTGTTGCTAGGCTCGGTTTATTGTTTTCGGGCGTCGACACGATTTTTATTTGCGCGCCTATCGCGTCGAAGTCCAAGTCTGTTCGTGTTATTTATTGTTTCTAAAAAAAGAGGAATTTATTGTATGTCGGCGCATCACGGTGCAAGAAAAAGGGGCCCGTGGAGTCTCCAGGACGTAACACAAGTATCATATCTCGATGTTCGATTTGCTGCTAGATCTGATAGATCACTTTTCTATATTTGAAGGAAACAGACAGACATGTACGTTATGTGTAAAAAGTAAACTTACATCTCGTTGTAAAGAATGCAACGTATATCTCTGCTGCAAAAAGAGCAAAAATTGATTCCTTCAATACCACACAAAACAATAAAATAGAATTATTCAATTTTCATTTTCAGTTGATTTATATTTTAAAAATATATTAATAAGTTATTCATAATAAATAAAACTACTTTGAATAAAAATGTACGTTTTTTAATTATTTTATATAAATCGTTCAAATTAGAAAGTTTTTTATTTTAATTTCTCTATCTATTGTACATCATTCCAAAGATGTTCGATGGGGTTCAGTTCGAGTGATTGAAGTAAATTGGCGCTTGTGTTTCAGTTTGAATTGGCGCGCTGTGTTGTAGTAACGTCTTATCTGTTCTGTTCTCTCACAGCGCTGTTACCGCGTCATGGTTTTTGTGACCTGTCTATCTAGTTTGTTTTTTATGTATGTATGAAGAACCGTATAACAAAAACCTGTTGTAATACGTTCGCCTTTGTACAACACAAAACAAGTTCTTTCTTTCGTCACGCACAGAAGACAAGAGACAGAATTTTCTATAGGTTATGGGTCCAGGAGTGCAAAAGAAAGAGAGTGTTTAGTGCATCGCGAAGTAGTTTTGTCACAGCTAACTTTAACACATAAAAAAATGGCACAGGACAATGTGAAGTTTAGTATCCCGTTATTGAACGGAGGTAATTATGTTTCTTGGAAAACTAAAGTAAAGGCAATATTGACGCGTGACGACTTGTGGGATGTCGTAAGGGAGTCCAACCCGGCAGGTTGACGATGCGTGGGTAAAGCGCAATAACAAGACTTTGGCGTATATAATGTTAAGTGTAGAAGATAGTCAGTTGATACAGTTTGCACATCTCAATAGTGCATACAATGTATGGCAAGTTCTGTCAAAGAAGTACGAACGCTCGATATTCAGCAGTCAACTATATCTCCAGAGAAAACTGTATAGTATTCATTATTATGGTAGAGCTATGAGCGATCATATCAACGCAATTATGAAGGTGGTTAGTTTGTTACGTGGATCAAGAAGACCTCTCGAGGAAGAAGAAATCGTCGCTGTCTTGTTGGTGAGTCTAGCGGAGTCCTACTCAGAGCTTGTTACTGCGTTTGAAGGAAGAGACAAGGTGGATCTGATAGTTGAGTATGTAACCGGAAAAATGTTGGAAGAATATCAAAGACGTATAGAAAGCGGTGAAACAAGCAGTAAGGATTTCTGAAGTGGCACAGCTGCGAATCTTAAAAGTAGTAACCGTGCTAATCCAGATACAAGCGAGAAAGGTAAACGAATTGCCAAGAAAGTTAACAAAGAGACGCGGACGTGTTTCTTTTGTAGCAAGCAAGGTCACATCAAAGCTGATTATAGATCTTTCAGAAAAACTTAGCAGCATAAATATTCAAGTGTAGAACCGGGAAAAACGACTACGACAGCTAAACTAGGAGTTCAGAGCAACAATGTTACTTTTGGTGCGAGAGAAGAAGCTTGGATAGCCAATACAGGAGCATGGTACATCGATTCAGCAACGAGTCATATGACTAATAATCAAAGTTCTTCACAATATTAGAGGATACAAATGTAACAATTTTTCTCGCTGATAGTTTACCAGTGAAGGCGGCTGGAAATGGAGAAGGTCGCTCAACGTGCAAGGTTACAGATAGCCGCGTTCAGATGATAGAACTCAAGGATGCGCTGTACATCCCAAAATTTGACGGCGGATTGCTTTCAGTGCAAAAAATAACAGAACATGAATTTTGAGTGGTATTCAAGGAAAGCACCTGTGCTGTATATTGAGGATAACAAATCGTGGCTGAAAAACGTGGAAATTTGTTTAGATTAAGGACAACAAAAGTAGAGGCTTCAGCTAAAGTCACAAGAGTAAAAACATGCATTTATCTATTGCATCGACGTTTAGGTCACAGGGATCTGAACGCAGTAAAACGTTTGGTAAAAAAAGATTTAGCAACAAGAATAAAAATAACCGAGTGTGTTAATGAGACAGTCTGTGAGCATTGCATTTAGTAATTGATGACTATTTTCGTTTTACAGTAACGGGTTTGCTGAAAACAAAAGATGAAGTCCCGAGCATCGTAAAGGAATACATTGCTGCAATGTTAGTAAGGTTTGGTCGGAACCTTTAGCTTTGCGCACGGATAGCAGCAGAGAGTATATTACAACCGAGTTGACAAGTTTTTTGAGGAAGGAAGGGATCCAGCATCAACTTACTGTGCCGTACATGCCGCAATAAAATAGAGTCGCTGAACAGAAACAGATCACTAACGGAGTTAGCAAAGTGCATGTTGTTAGATGTAGATCTGGATAATTGCTTCTGGAGAGAGGCGGTGTTAACAGCGACATCTCTACAAAATTGGATGATAAGTTGCAGTATCGATAAAACTCCTGTTAAGTTGTTTACTGGAGAAAAACCGAATATTAGTCATATTCAAGTATTCAAAGGTATACTCACTCGTTCCTA
Organism: Pseudomyrmex gracilis; assembly: GCF_002006095.1. Lineage (NCBI taxonomy): Eukaryota > Metazoa > Arthropoda > Insecta > Hymenoptera > Formicidae > Pseudomyrmex > Pseudomyrmex gracilis. The sequence goes on from NW_018022360.1 coordinate 4,126, forward strand.
AACAAAAACGCAGAAAGTGGGATGACAAGGCTGAAGAGGGCGTACTGGTGAATTATGACGGAAATACTAAAGGTTATCGAATTTCGAACTCTAGTACAAATCGAGTTTAGATCAGTCTTCTGTAAGAATACTAGAATTTGACACTCATAAGTTGGGTTTGCAACACAATACCGTCGATTACAAGGCAACAGTTGAAGAAAAGACAGTTCACAAGAGTGATTCGGGAAAAGAATCACTAAGCTGTTTGTCGGATGAAAAAGGGTACGAAACACCACAAGCTACACCAGAAGAACCACAAAGAAGAGTGGCACAGCAAATGAGTAAAGAAGTACCTCTTCCGAGACTTACCTACAGAGTACAAACAAACTCAATTGGAGAGCCAGAGTCTTGGGATGAAACGCTGGAACTACCGTTACGAGAGCGGAAACAGTGAATGATAGCAGCTAAAGAAATAAAGTCTCTCAACAAAAATAATGTTTGGGAGCTTACAGATCTTCCATCAGGTAAGAAAACAGTCTCGTGCAATTAGGTTTTTAAGACCAAGTTAGATGGTGAGAGCAGAGTTCACAGTTACAAAGCTCGACTTGTAGCTAGAGGTTTTTCTCAACTTACAGAGAGGACTACGATGAAACTTTCGCACCAGTAGTTAAGGATGAGACCATTCGCACTTTATTTCTTGTGGCAGCTCAAAAGGCATTACACGTGCATCTGGATGTAAAAAGTGCATATATAAATGGTGTACTTGAAGAGAAAATCTTTATGGAACAACCACCAGGTTTTGTGAAGCGTGGACAAGAATCTAAAGTTTGGGATTACGGAAAAGTCTCTACGGTCTTAAACAGTCGGCACGAACTTAGAATAAAAAAGCAACTGAAGCACTTATTTAAATAGGTTTTCAACCGGGGAAGGCCGATCGATGTTTGCATACCAGGAAAGAAAGAAACAGTACTACGACCTACGTATTACTTTATGTTGACGATTTTTTGGTAGTTGCCTCAAATGGGAAGAAAACTGAGAGAATAAGCAAGGATATTTAGAGACACTACCATATCATGGATTTGAGAGACGTCAGTCATTATCTTGGAGATCGAGTAGAAAGAAAAACCGATGGGTCGTTTCTGCTCAGTCAAAAAGGAAAAATCACCAAGATGTTGGAAGAGTATGGTTTGCTAGACTCCCGACCGGCAGTCATACCAATGGAGACGGGATTCCTAAACTCTGTGCTAGAGAACAGCACTGGGTTGCCAAATAATTATCAGTACAGAGCCATTGGATCGTTTTTGTATATTGAAAAAGTGTCTAGATTGGACGTAGCTTTAGCAGGCATCTTATGCCGTCGCGTGGAGAAACCGACAGAAAGCGATTGGAAAGCAGTTAAGCGAGTGATGCGTTACCTTGTATATACGGTGGACAAGAAGTTAGAACTGTCTTCGACTGGTAACTCGAAACTGAAGTGTTTTGTAGATGTGGATTGAGTCGGAGATACAGTTGACAAAAAATCGACCAGTGATTTTGTCCTTCGTTTGGGTAGTAGATGGTAGCATGGTCAAGCCGTAAACAAACTTCGGTGGCCATGTTATCAACGAAAGTCGAGTATGTTGCAGCGTCGAGTGCAAGTAAAAAAGCGCTTTGGTTCAGACAATTGTTGGAAAATATGAACGTTCCAGTGAGGAATCCGATCTCCATCAACGAGAATAACCAAGGGTGCATTTGTTTAGTCGAGTCAAACAAGTACGGGGCACGCATCAAGCACATAAATGTGTGTCATCACCAAATTCGGAACTTACAGGAACAGAAAGTGATAAAATTAGTAGTATTGTCCAACGGAAGTAATGTTGGCTGATAACGTCTTATCTGTTTTGTTCTCTCACGGTGCTGTTAACGCGTCGTGGTTTTTTTGTGACGTGTCTATCTAGTTTGTTTTTTTATGTATGTATGAAAAACTGTATAATAAAAACCTGTTGTAATACGTTCGCCTTTGTACAACACAAAACGAATTCTTTCTTTCGTCACGCACATTCAAGAAACAGAATTTTCTACAATAGTATTGGCTACTGCATGACATTCACATTATAAAATAAGTGAGGAAACTTGGAATAACATTCCAATCTATCGCTATATCAAACTTATTGATTCTATGTCTCGTTGCTGTGCTGATGTCATAAGAAAAAATGTGGTCCGATAAAATATTAGTTACTTTTTATAAATATGTTGTTTACAATAAGAAATAAATTACTTTTTTTCATATAAATCTGTATTTCACTATTTAAGTGTCAAATATACCTTCATTGAGGATTTCGTATTTTGTAACTAAGAATCAAAGAGAGGTATTTGTTAAAACTCTGCCCCACGATAGAGCTTGAAAATCATATTTTCAACATGTGCAAAGAGCAGTGCTGCCAGAAATGGTCCGCACTCGCGCATGCGCGTTTAAGCTGTGCGCACAGTATTGTAGCTATAAGTAACGATATGTGGTCCCAAAGCGAGGTTTACGCGCCAAAACCCGTCAAGACGTTACGTGTTCACCGGAATCGGCTGACAGAAATGCGAGAAATCCTACGAAGAAAATAGAAACAAAATAAGTGAAAACATAAGAAAATAAGAAAATAAGGAGCATGGACTCAAGAAAAGAGCTTGCAAAAATATATGCAAACAAAAATTTAGAAAAGTTTAGTTAGATAAAAATATTTTTAAAGGTTGGTTGGCACCATCAGATAATGACAAAGCTTTTTGTAAAATTTGCAATATCTCACTGAAATATTCTCGATATAATTTATTACGGCATGCCAAGTCAGCTTCTTAGATAATGTTACTAGTAGTGCTGTAGAAATTGATATCTTAATTAGAAGAGACTGTTTCACATTCCGACAAAGTAAAACGAGTTGAAATCAAATTAACAGCTTTTTTTGCGGAACATAATGTTGCTTTTTGTACAGTTGATTATGTAATTCCGTTGTTAAAAAATGTATGTGTAGATCCCGAAGTTGTACAAGATATTACACTGGTACGGACTAAATGAACAAATTGTAAAAAATGTCATTGTGCAACGAAAAGTAGAGAAAATTGTTCAAAATTTAAAAACATCTAAATTTTCAGTTTTAATAGATGAAATATAAGTGACACAAATCTTTTGTGTATTCTCATAAAATATGTTTCAACGATAAATAAAAAAGTTACAACTCAATTATTTGCGTTGTTACCTCTCGATTTGCTACAAATTGTTCCGCGGATAATTTATATAAAACTTTTAAAACTTGCTTTTTAAAATTTCGATTTCTTTGCAAAATCTTGTCGAAATGGCAAGTAAAAACAAATTTGTCATGATTGGAAATAATAATTCTTTTTTAACACATTTAAAAGTAGATGTTCTGCAAATAATACTATTAAATTGTATTTGCCATTCGGCCACGCTTATAGCTACTAAAGCTGGTGACAAATTACCGCAATCTTGAGAAAACTCAATTAGAAGTTTTCAATTAGAAGTGTTGCTACATATGTGTTCGGCAGTGCAAAACAAAGTACAATTTTACGCGAGTTCAAAAATTTTTCTGAAGTAGAAAAACATAAACTTTTGAATTTAAAGAAAAGACAAATAGCTCCAAAGATTTTAAAATTCAAGATGGGAGGCAGTTGAAGCAAGACACGGATGTTGTTGTGCAAACACGTAAAGGTGATTTTTATTTCATAATGTAATGTGTATGCATAATGTGACAAAGTATGACTTAAAGACCTTCTTGACTAATAACATCCTTGACGAAAAATCTCCTCGTTGGTTTGTGATGCCTTACATACATAATTTCTCTGAAAAATTTTCGTCAACTTTTTCCAAAGAGACTGACACACACCTTGCTTTCTACAGTCTTAACAAATTGTCCAGGTTCATTAAAGTACAAAAGGATCCTTTATCTCCCCTTTCTTATCCTTTTGTTGTTTATAAAATTAACTGCGATGATTGTGAGGCTTCCTATGTAGGCCAGACTGGTAGGGTTTTGCAGTCCAGAATCAACAAACACAAAAATCACATTAAACGTAACACTACACAAACCTCTGTTATCACAGATCACAGAAATTAATTATTCTCACGATTTCTTGTGGGAAAATGTCAAGATTCTGGATTGTGAAAGACACTATCATAAGCGATTAATTTCCGAAACGCTATACAAGAAACAAACACACGGCCTCAATTTGCACAGTGACACGGAGAATCTAGACAAATCATATTTACCATTTGTTATTAATACAGCTTAAACTCTCCTTTGCGCATGCTTCGACCTCTGAATTTACTGTTCATTTTGATGTACTTTTCAAATTTCAATCAGTCATTGACAACTCATGTGTTAATATGTATCTTCATCTCGTTGCACGACGACTTTAATAACAGCATATTACTGTAAGTTTACATATTATTTTTACAATAGGTATTTAAAAAAAAAATTTTTTTTGTTCTTTGCGATCTATTATTTTTATACTGAATTTGTAGAAAGATTTTGATAAAGACCTAAACCGAAGGCCGAAACGTTGTCACATTATACATACACATTACATCATGAAATAAAAATCACCTTCACGTGTTTGCTCAACAACATCCGTGTCTTGCTTCAACTGCCTCCCATCTTAAATTATAAAATTTTAAAATTAGTAAAAACTAAATGGCTCGTTTTACATCAATGCGTTGTCAGACTTTTGAATAATTGGGAAGCTTTAAAACGATATTTTATATTTGCAGTATCAGAAGATAAATTGGAATCAGCCGAAATTATTTTAAATCAATTATATAATCATGATAAGAAAGCTTATTTTCTGTTTTTACAATATGTATTAAATTTTTTCAATTTTTTTAATGCGCTTTTTTCAATCACGTAAAATTTTAATTCATAACTTATTTAAAAACAGTCAACAATTAATCGCGCAAATAGCAGACAATTTTATGACTTTTGAAACTATAGAATAAAATTTCCTTTTAAATCCAGATTCTGACAAACAATTAAAAGCTTTGCATGAAAGTTATTTAGGGCCGGAATGTGAAGCTTTTTTATTAAATGAGCCTCAGGAACGCACAACACGAACTCGACAAAATTGCTTAGAATTTTACAAAACGGCAGTTCACGAAATGATCACACGTTTGCCTTACAAGAACACATTGTTCAAACAATTGAGTTTTTTGGATCCTAAAGTTGCTTTTTCTTGTAAGGTTACAACCACTTTCAAAGATCTTAATGTTGTTACACGCAGTTAATGATATTGATGTAAAGCAATTAGCTTTTGAATGGCGAATTTTACCGCATAATTTTACAGAAAAACAAAAAGAAAATTTAGCATCTTTAGATGTTGATGAAATGTGGGCTAAAATATTAAAGTGCAAAGATAATAATGGTAATAAATTTTTTCTAAATTTAGGTAAATTATTGGAACCTTGAATAAATTCTCGCTGTTTCCAAAAAAATGGCGTTACCAGAACTGCGTGCGTGTAGTTTAAGATGGTATATAACGCATCTATAAGGAAGTACCATAGGCAAGCTTGAAATTCAGTGTATGTCATTTTGCCGAAGTGTAAACAACTTTTTTTTCATAGTGTTAAACATGTCGAGTCTTGTGCCAAAAAAAGAGTATTTGTAAAGAATTTTATTGCACTATTTTATTCAAAAAAAATTTGCAGCTGAAGCACACAGAATTCTTGTTGAAACTTACGGCGATCATGCCCTGTCGGAAACAACATGCAGAGATTGGTTTAGACGCTTCAAAAATAATTATTTTGATGTTGAAGATAAAGAACGCTCTGACGCACCAAAAAAGTTTGAAGACGAAGAATTGGAGGCATTACTTCAGGAAGACTCATATCAGACGCTAGCTGAACTTGCAGAATCATTAGGAGTAGATGACACAACAGTTTCAAAATGTTTAAAAGTATTAGGAATGATTCAAAAGCAAAGACATTGGGTGCCGTACGAGTTGAAGCCAAGAGACGTCGAACGGCGTTTTTTCACGTGTGAACAGCTACTTCAACGACAGAAAAGGAAAGATTTTTTGCATCGTATCGTGACTGGCAATGAAAAGTGGATACACTACAATAACTCTAAGCGTAGAAGATTGTGGGGTAAGCCCGGTCATGCATCAACATTGTTGGCAAAGCCGAATATCCATGGTTCAAAGCCTCTGCTCTGCATTTGGTGGGATCAGCTGGATGTAGTTTATTATGAACTGCTCAAACCAAACAAAACCATCACGGGAGATCGTTATCGACTACAATTAATGCGTTTGAGCCGAGCATTGAAGGAAAAACGGCCGCTATACGAGCAGAGACACGACAGTGATTAAGCAACATGACAACGACGGCCACATGTTGCACAACCGGTGAAAACCTACTTGGAAACGCTTAAACGGGAAGTTCTATTCCACCTGCCGTATTCACTAGACATTGCCTCTTCTGATTATTATTTGTTTCGATCAAACATGGCCTGGTTGACGTGAAAATCGAATTGTAATAACAATTCTAAAATTCATATAGGATGCTATATTTGCATCTCGTATATGAGAGATCCCAAATATAATTTTCACGTGTTTAAAAAAATTTACACGTGAACACGTATATATGTACATATATACACGTATAATTTCCGCACAACACCTAGCGAACGGCTCTCATGACCAAATTTATTAGTATATTCATTTAGTTTAAAGACTTTTAGAGCCCGAGAAAAATTCTCAGTTTATCATTAATTGGTATAATTCACGCTGTCAAAATAGGCGGTATTACAGTATCAGAACATCTTCAATAGATGTACAAAGTATTGCGAGACAAACTCCAAGTGCCTTGGTGGCCTAACAGGGAAGGCGACGGCCCGGAAAGCCGGAGATTCCAGGTTCGACTCCTGGCCGAGGAGTTTTTTTCGCAATATAAATTTAATTTCAATTAGGGGAGTATTTGGGATCTCTCATATACGAGATGCAAATATAGCATCCTATATGAATTTTAGAATTGTTATTACAATTCGATTTTCACGTGTTTAAAAAAATTTACACGTGAACACGTATATATGTACATATATACACGTATAATTTTCGCACAACACCTAGCGAACGGCTCTCATGACCAAATTTATTAGTATATTCATTTAGTTTAAAGAAAATATTTAGAATTATATTAAAATTAGAATTTTATAATAGAATAATAAATTTTATTGATAATAATTTATTGATTGTATATGTTCTTTCTCTCTCATTATTTTTATTACTTCAGTATTAGAAAACAAATTAATACTCTGTATAAAAGTAATACTTTAAAAAAGAAACTTCTATGTTTAATTAAATAAAACAGTATTACGTACATACACAGTTTGTCCGGAAAGTTCCCGGACTGATTTTTTCTAGCGCGGGTAAGCGGCGCTATCGAGCGGTCAACGCTGGAACTACTTAGTAT
>NW_018022360.1:12218-14240 GCF_002006095.1 Pseudomyrmex gracilis
AGTCCGGGAACTTTCCGGACAAACTGTGTATTATGTCAGATTTACGCATGTGTCTAATAAACATGTGCCTAATTTTAGTTCTTTATTTGAGATGCAGCCGCGTGAAGGTTTTTTGCATTAAATATTTTTTATAATTTTTTTTAGAATTGTTTTTATATAATAACAAACAAAAGTTTACTCGGTGCTACCTTTTGATATCACTTCTTTTGTAAAACAGGTTTTTTTAAAGACAATACAATAATATTGTACGTATACTTGACGCCTGTTCTTACCTTTTTTGAAAAAGTAAGTTTTTTAAGATATACATTTTGTAGTATATACGTTGTAGTTAGAAAATACATCAAGATGGACAAAACATATTCAAATTATCAACCAAGTTTCAAAACAGTTTACTTTAAAAAAAGTTATATTCTCAGAGAAAAAATGACATTTTTAGTTTTATTTACCTGATGAATTATTTACGTAATTTCTGAGCAAAACCTTATTGGATGTTATCTTAAGTGTTATCTTAAGTGTTATTTCAATCAGATTCTGTGGAAAATTTTGCAAAGCATCAACCAACACTCGAGCTGGCAATGCTAATTCATTGTGCACTTCAGCTCTGGAATATAATGCCTATTGTATAAATTTATTATAAAATAGTTGACATTGAGATAAATAAAATTCTTAAGCAAAGCTTTTTGATAATGATTGAAAAGTTCATAATTGTCAAAGATTTTAAATAAAAAATATGTGAATTCTATTTGAACAGAATTAAATTTATTTAAAAAATTAACTAGATGTTTTCTATTAAAATACTTTGACAAGCCAATTAACAATTAGAGAAAAAATGTGTACTTGCAACTTTTCACAATCTAAGATAGATAACAAGTGAGAATTGTTGATTTTTGTATTTTAAAAGAAATGCCAAATTGCAGGCATCTACTTCCAAACAGATATGACAAGTCTCCACTTGTTTGTCTAATGTATTAGCAGATTAAAGACAGTCATAGCGCTCTGTAAAAATTACAGAATAATTTATGAATATTTCTTTAATATCTTATTAGAGATAATAAATATAAAGACTATAGATGATTATTCTCATGGAAATTTTACACTTCTATGTCTCTTCCTCTTCAAGACCTCCAATACCCACACAGACATCCATTCATCTATACTGCGTTAAATTTGAGAAGAGAATTTTACTGCGCATAGGAGAAAAAAAGCGAGCAAAGTAGGGATAGCGTTGCGTGCGGAATTAGTTGAACACTTGCTGACGGCCAATGGCTGTGGAGTAAGGAGACTTTTTAGTAGGGGAAGTGCGCGAAACGGACAAGTTTTTGTCCATCCGGTATCTCTTCTCAAATTGAACGCAGTATAGACATCAATTAGAAATCTATTACATGTCGCATGGAGCTGTCGACGTCTAATAGACGTCTAATGGAGTTTTTGTTCTGTGTAGGTAGTGTAATAAGAAAAGAAACTTTTAGAAAAAGATAAAATGTAAAATTAGAATATGCTAATTTTGCCATGTTAAATAATTTTGCTAACCGTCCGGAAAGAAATAGCTTCCTGTTGTGGATTCACGTATATTTAATTCCCAAGTTTTGCCACTATATGCACTGCCTTTGCTAAAACTGTGTCAAATACAAAGTAGTGCGTAACATTCTGTAAAATAACAATTAGTTAAATTAATCTTAAGATCTCTTTTTTTCTTCTAATGCTTTCTTTATTCTAATATGAAATTGTTTAAATTCTTAAATTGCAATAATAAATATTTATGATAATAATAAAGCGTGAAATGTGTATACAGTAATGGTCATATTTTATTGCAAATACATTAATACATAGTAACACAACAAAAAATAGAAAAAAGTAAACATAAAGTACACGACCCAGGCAACCAGCTGACGTTATAATGACGTTAATATAAAGTCAGTTTTTGACCAGTTCGACGTTAGTTTATGACGTGATATTAACGTAATGACGACGTGAGTTTGTCTCGTCAAAAATGACGTCATGTTAATGACGTTTACTTACGTC
>NW_018022360.1:21940-29044 GCF_002006095.1 Pseudomyrmex gracilis
TAATATTACTAGTATATTGCAATGTTACTGTGATATTTTCGTAATATTACGTGTTATGTGGGATCTTACATATAATACATAAATATATACTCAAAAACAAATTTTTAACTACCGTGTTATTTAAATAACGTGATTATGACGTCTTACTCACTTATTTCAACTGACGTTACTCCAAAGACCAATAGTTACATCATATATGACGTATATGTGTGACGTATATACTGACGTCATTGTTATGACGTTCAAAATAACGTCAGATTTAGGTCATAATCACCAATTAGTAACAAAAATCACGTATATTTACGTCATTAAAACGTCAGCTGGTTGCTTGGGAATAACTTAAATGACAATAATTTTTAGCACTACCAGTATAATCTAAATGAAAAAAGTAATGAACATACTCTAGAAATATGCTGGATAATACATTTACCGGATATCGGATAATTCGGCACTTATTGCTATCAGATAACCGGATATTATCCGGCAATTCCACTAGAAAAAAAAATTTCATATCTTATGTCGCTAGTAGCTACTCGCTTGATCGATACATAGATCGATATTTAACCTAACCTATCTGTCATCCTTCCACACACAAGCACACAGAATCTCACAATATATACATATTTTTTCCCTATTAGAAGTGTTTCAACATTTGTTCATAAAATTAACCAACTTATAAAAATTGCAATGGCTCAGTTCAAGTCCCGTATATGGAAGTACTTCAAAGTTTGCAGTGATAATGAAACGACAGCAGAATGTAAACTGTGCTATGAACAATTTTCATTAAGCAAAATCGTTCGTGGAAAAACGCCAAAATTATTCAGTACAAAGCCATTGTGAAATTATATAAAACACAAATATCCTGTAGTATATAAGTCTCAAAATGAAAGTAAAGTAGATGACATTGAGAAGACTACTACTCTTGAGAGTTGCATATTTCATTCGAATGTTTTTGATGAAAATTGTATTGTGTAAAAGTAACAAATATGTCATAATCAATATCAACCTACTTTACAAATGGCTATTGATCGTAGTAAACAATGGAATTTCAATGATTCTAAAGCAAAAGCCATATCACGTAAAATATGTAAGTAAATAATACTTAAGTTGCAAACTCTGGTGAATACATTTAAGTTTCAAAATAGAAATTTGTATTATTTTATAATCATTGACATTCAACTGAAAGTGATATTTTATAAAACAGCGCATGTTTATTGACATAACATACATATTTCAGGAAATAAGTTTAACACATAAATTGAATATAAGCAGTATATTATTTAATAAACTGCATATTTTTAGGCGAGATGATGACTTTAGATGCAGAACCTTTTGCTTTAGTAGAACGAGAAAAATTTTCAAATCTCCTAAAACATATAGTACCTCGGTATAATTTGCCAAGTAGAACTTCTTTTTCGCGAACACTAATGCCAGAGATATATAAAAAGATAAAAGCTCAAGTTGAAACAAAACTGAGTACTGCAAAATATATCTTTTACTACAGATATTTAGACTAGTTCTGTAAACAATGAATCGTTTATAAGTTTAACAGCGCATTATATTTCCTGTGACACATTTCAAAAAGAGATATACGCTTTGAGAGTTAAACATTTTCCAGTCAACCATACTGGTGTGAATATTGCGGACATACTTAACAATATTATGGAAGAATGGCATTTTAGTATTGAATAAATCCATGCAATTATAAGAGATAATGCTGCNAATATGATTTGTGGAATAGATAATTTATAATTTGATGTGTGAAGAGGTGTCCTTGGATTTGTGACAAATCAATTTAAATGGTGATTAACGGGCTCTCGAACCGGTTGTAAGGTGTTATGCATTAAATTCTATTGAAGTATTGATCCAAACGTTTTGACTTTATTATTTAGTCATCATCAGTGGATTGTCTGGTATACATGATAAAATATGTTGTAAAAATATATATGTACGTAAATGACAACAACAAATTACAATAAAATTCTTTTTTTGTTTTTTCACAAAACTTACAAACTATGTCCAACATTTCTTTAATCTGACGATTGAAGTCAACGTGCGACTTAAGTATGTATGTGTTGTTTGTATCAGATTTTCGTTAAGACTACAATTATATGTATAAAACTGCTTGACAGTGTGTGGCTCTCCCAACGGAAAAACTTATGATTTAATCTGATCAATGTATGGAGAAAATAAGAATCATGTAACAGGGCTGTGTCTTGTATAACGTTAATAGTATTGATCAGATGTATTGATCTTACAGTGATCAGACATAACCGATCTTTCATGTTGTGTCTTAACATAATAAACGTGCTCCTTAATTCTGGTTTGTAGCTGTCGTTTTGTTTGACCAAAGTAATTGGCCTCACAATTGTTACATTGGATGTTGTAAACTACATTTTTTTTTTTTAAAAACGGAACATTATCTTTATGTGTTTTTATAAATTTTGTAAGGCTGTTTAACGGTCTGTACGACAATCGTGTGTGTATATTGTTATTAATTAATATATTGTATTGTTTGCTGTGGGTATTTATTATTGTTGTGTATAATAAAACAAAGTAATGTATGAAATGTGTACGTTCATCGTTATTGGCCTCAAATGTAATAGTTTTGTTGAGTTTGGTGTTGAACAACTTACATAATCTTTTATTTATACATTCAAATACAAACTGCAACGGATAATTATTGGCCATCAGTATATTAATACAAAACTCTAAGTTTTTTTGGTGGTATGATGGATCTGCCAATAATATGACTCTATCTACTAGTGTGTAAATTGTGCCGATTTTGTGACATAAAGGATTCGTTGACAAAAAGTTTAGATAACGTCCTGAATACGTTGGCTTGTAGTACCAATCACAAGTGACAACATTATTCATTAAATTCAAACGTAAATCCGAAAAGCCAATGCCATTATCCATTTTCAATTCGTAAGTAAATTGTAATCTGGGATGGAAAGAATTAAACACGCGGACCATGTCATTAACTTTGTTTTTTGGTAGAGACACTATAATGTCATCGACATATCTGTAATAAAACGTGATGTGATAGGGAATCGAATTTAGGGCTTTTAATTCTAAATCTTGTAATGTCAAGTCCGCCATAATGGGTGACAAGGGTGAACCCATTGGCGCACCAAAAATCTGTTACCAAACAACGACCCGCGCCTAAAACCTTCACATTATTACTCGGGACAATGACCTTGACAACATATGTAAAAATAATTCAAATCAGAGGTGGCTCCCTTAATCTGCATAATTACCAAAACTATTACGTCTTCTACTAATAATGCTGAAGATGCATCATTTTTATTAGAAAATAATCTTCATGCTGCAGCTCATGAAAATATTTGGGAATGTTTCGATGAAATCGCGAATGGATCAAAATCAGATGTTGACACAAGCTCAGAAGAAGAAAAAAGCATTTCTTTCAAAAGACAACCCAGCAATAGAACAAAGAAAAAAACAACTGTATTCACTGCAGAAATAGATAAATATCTTGCTCTACCTTTAATAGCACGAAAAGAAAACNCAATAATATGGTGGAAAACTCACGCTTCAGAGTTTCCAAATTGAAAAATATTGTTTTTTAAGTACTGCAGTGCACTTCCAAGTTCTGTAAACTCTGAAAGATTATTGAGCGCCACAGCAGCCGTTTATACAGAAGAAAGGAATATATTACTTTCAGATAATGCAGAAATGCTAATATTTCTTATGAAAAATATAAAATATTTAAAAAATATACGTACTAACATATAATTTTGATACACAGAGAGAACGGTTTCTTTACATTTAATAATCTGATTTGTTTGACTCATATTTGTTGCATTCAAACAACATAATTTTATACCAAACAACAATTTTGTTGAATAAAAATTATATTGTTACGTTAAAATAAATCAAATTATTTGACGGAAACAACACAAATGTTTCAAATAATTTATTCCAACAAAATAATATTTAAATGTAACATAAAATGTGTTTGATTTAAATATAGCATTATTTGAGAAAATTTCGCGTTGTAAAAATGTACTTTAAATTATAAGAATAATAAATAATTAATAATAATAAAAGAAATATTTTTTTATCCATTGTTGCAGATACATTGCACTGCAATATTTTTAATAAAATAATAATTTAAAAAAATAATAAATAAAATGCGTATAGGATAGCTTGAGAATAAGTAGATAAAAATAATCAAATTTTAGTAAGGAACAAGTAGTTTTGCGGGTTGAGTGCAGAGGCTGCAAATACGACGGAGGCGTCTCGAGTTTGAATCCCACTATTGCTTTAGGATTTTTTCAGGTCCAGTCTCTTTCAATAGAGTTTATCGGTTGATTAGCAAGCTGAATCGGGCTTCTAAAGATTACTTTGAGTAAAATCTCTCGAAGTTGTGTGAGGGCACAAACCGCGAAAAAGTTTTTTTTATTGAAGTTTTAGATTTATTTAACTTAACAAAATACTTTGTTTGAAATTCAAACAATTGGAATGTTTAGTTCAAAATCAAGGTTGTTTGGACTATTTCAATAAAATAATTTGTTTGGATTTAATAAAATTTGTTAAATCTAAAGAAACCGTTCTCTTCGTGTATATCTTAAAATTAAAACATTATGATAGCAAGCATTTGTGATAGTAAAGAATTATTGAAAGAAGACAAAAGAACATAAAAGAATTGAACTTATTTGTTAGAACAATTTTTTCACTTGCATTCCGTTAAGCATAAAAGAAATACACACTTAATCGCTTTTACACTGAGAAAAATGTTATAGTAATGGTAACTAAAAATGAGAATTTACAAATAGCCAGTTTTTATGGAACAATTTTGTTAAACTGTCAAAATGTTATATTTATTTAATTAGATAAGCAAAATGTCGTTAAGTGTTTGAGTTGATAACGCAAATTTAGTTGCTTACTCACGTTTGGTAAGTAGCAATATAAAATTAAGTTGCAATTACACAATAAAGTGTTTTTTGGTAATGTCAACAAGAAGATGTATTACGGTAGAAAATAATTTAAGTAGAATACATTAGTTAAGTAGAATACAGAACAATATGATACCGAGGTAACCAAACATTTTTGCAATAAATATTTAAATTTAGTTAGTTGTACTAAATAATTAGTAGAAAGAGCAAAAGAAATGAGAATCACGCAGCGAGCGTGAGGGCACTGGCTGCGCTATGTAGCACGCGTATGAAAAGTACCACCACACATGATGCTAAAAATAAAGTGAAGTCCATATAATTACTTTGATTTTTAACAAATAATAAAAAGTTGTCACTGTGTCATACAGTTTTTATTGTGTTAAAGTGAAGAATCTACTACATTCTGTTTCTTTCCCATCATGTGTAATGTTACTTTTCATACGCGTACTATACTGCGTACCGCGGTCCGCGGTTTGCAAACTGTCTTCTTCTCTCTATTTAGTGTCGCAGTTAGCGAACCGCGGATCGCAGTACGCAGTACGCGTATAAAAAGTAATACTACACATGGTGGCAAAGAAACAGAATGTAGTAGATTCTTTAACACAATAAAAACTTTGTGATACAGTGACAACTTTTTATTATATTTTAGAAATCACAGTAATTATATATGTACTACACTTCATTTTTAGCATCATGTGTGGTGTTACTTTTCATACGCGTGCTACGCTGCTTTAGCGCAGCCAGTGTCCTCGCACTCGCTGCGTGATTCTCATTTTTTTTACTCTTTCTCTTTATTATTTGTTTGCTCGAAACACTGCAGGGTAACAAAACAAGTGCAAATATCTAAGTGATTATAAAATGATAGTTGTTAATACAAAACAAATATCTAAGATCTAAAATAATCGATCATAAAATAATCAGGTGTTTTTAGTTGTGCTCTTTCTTCACACAATCTTATTACTATGGATGAAGTCAAAAATTTATTAAAACAATGCGGCTTTATTGATCACATTCCCATATTTGCAGGTAAGTAAAAAATATACATATCTTATTTACTTTCATCTATATTTTATATATTGGTTAGTATTCTCATTTTATTTGTATTACTATTATATTTATTTCTGAAAATCTAATATGTGTAACATAAGCTATTGTTCCACAAATGCTAGATGTACTTTGTGGATTTTATCAAAAAGTGACATGAGAATTCTAACAAATGATAGTTTATATGTTTTCAACATTGAATACAGACACAAAGTAAATTAAAAATAAAACTATAAAATATTATACAATTAGATTAAAAAAGAATTTACGACCGTTACCTATTTTAATTATTTAGTTAGTCATATCTCTTCATAGGCAAAGAAATTGATTTTGTTTCATTTCTACATTTAAAACTTGGCTCTAAAAACTTAGAAATTCTTAATTTTAGTCTTTTGCCCTAAAATGGGCAAAAGATTAAAATTTGAAGAAAAGTTAGAACAGTACCCAGATAACCAAATCTGTCGAAACAGATTTTGCCAAATGCTTGTTACAAATTTTGTTAGCAGAAAGACATCAAATATGATGCAGAGTTCGTTTTGTCTGGCAATGTTGCAGAATTGCTAGCAAAAATATATTCAAGCTTGTTGACAAAACATAACAGCAACTTGCTGGCAAAAACCGAGCAAAGCTAGCACATAATTTGAGACCAAATTGACGCCAAATATGAAGCAAGATCTGCGCAACACGACTTAATAGCAAAATAACAGCAAAAACCGAGCAAGATTTACAGTTCAGTCATATTATATGATATTTAAAAGGCCATTTAATTATATCTTGACTTATTTCTAAATTGTATATACACACCATCTATAATCCATAATATATATATAAAACTACTTTTACATTTGAATAGTTAACCTATTTTTCTCTATTACCAATAATTAAATATTAAAATGACATAATAAAATATTTTTTTAGCAAACTAGCTATTAGAAAACCTATACGAGCAATGTACGCGCATTTTTTATGTATGTATAAATTTGTAAAGAATTATTGACATATATCTGAAATTTATTTCTACAAATTATATACATATATATACAGGGTGTCCCAGAATTGGTTTAACATCGCTCGTACACAGGTAGAAGGAATAAAACTAAGGTGAAAAGTCCTATACCATTTTGCTAGATTCGCAATAGTT
>NW_018022361.1:0-23977 GCF_002006095.1 Pseudomyrmex gracilis
CGCGTCTTGACAATTCCGCGGTCGCGATTCTTCTATCTTCTTCTCTTCTTTTTAACAAACCGTCGTCGCCCGGTAACCGACAGTCGCGCCGATCGCGCGCCGTTCACGCGGCTCCCGCGACACATACGCGGTGACCCCCGCGTAACAATATATATATATATAAGTACAAAAACTATAAATAAACACCCCCGTTCCGGAATACTGCTCCTGAAACAAAAAAACAAGCAGTCATTAAAAGAGTGTTTTGCGAACTACGAGTTCAAAAGAGAAAGACACCGCAAACTCACAGTCTCGAGTTACACGGCAACACTGACCTAACGCAAGCCAAGTGACGGGCAGTGACACAAGGCGGAGATAAGAAAGCGGCCGGACTGCAGCAGCAGAACGGAAAACAAAATCTACCGCCGGGAAATTCCGGAAGCAGTAAGCGGCAAGCGGACAAGCAGCTGTGACGGAAGGACCAAGAAGGGCACCGAGGAACCGGCTAAGGACAGCCGAAAAAGCAGCAACAATGGCAAAGCAGTCAACGCAAGCGAGGCAGCGGTAGCGGCGAAACAGCAGTAGCAGAGAAGCGGCGAGGCAGCGGCAGCGGCGGCGCGAGGAAAGCTGAGTCAGCAACACCACGCAGATACGACTCTCGTAAGCGGAATTAGGTCAACTACTGTAAGTCGAATAAATTTTGTAAAAGCGAGCGAAACCATATGTTCGGTAACTGGCGTTTGCAACAATGCGGCGTACAATCCGAGCGGGTAGCGCGGTCGCTACGAAGTCTATTACCGGTACGGGAACCGAGAACCGCACCGGCGGCGCTTTATCAAGACGCGGAAATAAATAGGCAAGATAGGAATTTGAGTCCGAATGTAATTGTAGACAGAAAATTTTTGTTCGATTTAGACGGTAGTATAGCCGGTCATTTACAAGGTGAAATAAATCGCGGTAGAGTTGAGGACAGTGGAACCCCGGGCAGTGGTACTCAGAGGTCGTCTTTAGTTTCATACGAGAACGAGTTGTTTTACACAAAACAGCGGGCCGACATGAATAACGAAAGTATGGAACAAGAAATTGACGAGCAAAATATAAACCGGGCTCGCGAAGAAGTGGAACGCGAAATTTCACGAATGCGAAACGAGTTGACTGCGGGCGGCACCGCGGGGTGCGGGTCCGCGGGGACAAGTGGGCAAAGTTACAACCCCACTGACGCAATGCTACAACAAATAGTGCGGTCGTTAGAAGCGATAAATTCGCGAATGGACGCGATGGACCGGCGGGAGACGGAACACCGCGAGACGCACGGGCGCGGGACATGTGTGTCGATGACGCGACACGTATACAGACATCCGAGCGAACAGCTAGACGTAACGTATGGAAGAACAGCTGACGATGTAAGAAATTGCGCCGTGATGTTTAATGGAAGTCTAAAGTTAAAAAACGTGGTCGGAATGATACCGACGTTTACTGGGAAATCATCCGAGCAAGTTCGAGAATTTTTAAATGCGTGCGAGTACGCAGAGGGAATGATCAACCCTGCGGAAGAACCCGNTCTTTTGCAAGCAGTATTGCGAACCAAGCTGAGAGGGCAAGCATTGATAAATTTTGAGACAAAGGACATTCGCGATTTTGGACAGTTAAAAGCAGAAATAGAAGCTACATATTCTGTAAAGCAAAGCACTACACAGTTACAGATAGAATTTAACACATTGCGACAAAAAGTAATGAAAGCGCACAGGCTTACGGACAAAGGGTAAATCAAACGGCCATGGAATTGTACGAGTCTATGGTGGAAGGCAAAGGGCACACCATGGAAGAGAAACGTACACTTATGAACATTATTAAAAGGCAAGCGTCGCAACAGTTCCAAATAGGTTTAAGAAGTGACGTCAGGTTGATAATAAGGTCACGCACCTATGGAACGTTGCAAGAGGCAATAAACGCAGCAAGCTCTGAGAAGAAGGTGGCGGTGCCACAAAGACCACGGTGGAAATTTTGCAACAAAGCAAAAGATGAGCAAAAATTATGAGAAAAATGCGTGCTACAAATGCGGAAAGATCGGACACTACGGAAGAGAGTGTCGGTCTAGCAAAACAGCATTGCCTAAACCGAGCAGTGGCAAAGTAAACGCTGTGGACAAAACGTGCAGTTCTTGCAAAAAAGCAGGGCATATCAAAGAAAATTGCTGGTCACTGAAAAGCAGGAAAAATAAAAAAGGAGCTGTAAAAGCCATATGTGCGGCAAAAGACAGGAAAAAGAAAAGTCAAAGTGACATTAGCGAGTCATTGAGTGACAAAGAGGACAACGGAAAAGAAAAGAAAAAATCCGTGTCAGTAGCAGAGCTACAGGTAGCCGAGCTAAATGCTGCGCAAGCAGTTTTGGACTTAGTCACTGTACCGATGAGAGAAGCAAAAAAAGGCGAAATAGAATTGCTTTATGACACTGGAGCCGCAGTGTCATTGATTAAGAAGAAATATTTAAAAGAGAAAACGCCAGCCGAGAAGACGAGCATGAAACTAACAGGCGTTACAGGGCATCAACCAAGAGTCATAGGAAAAATCACAGCAACCATACGGCTAAAAAACAAAAATATCAAGCATCCGGTTTATGTTGTGAGAGACGATTTCCCAGTTAGCTATCAGGGCATTTTAGGAAATGACTTTATGAAAAAACACAATGCCAAGCCGGATTACAAAGCAGGAAAACTCTTGCTGGGAAAAAATACGTTGCAATTGCGCCCATATAAAAATGTAAAATTGCAACCTTGTAGCGAAACAATCGTGCAAGCTGTTACTGATAGTAATCAGATCGGAATAGTACAAGAGGAAGAAACGCAGCCAGGAGTTTTCATAGGAAGCTGTTTGGTACAACCGAAAGTAAATTTTTGCCCCGTGAGTATAGTAAATACTACTGAAAAAGCGGTAACAATAGGCACACCGCATGTCAAATTGGAAGCGCTCGAAAAAGAGAGCGAGACAAGTAGTGAAATAGCAAACGTAAGCAAAAAAACGGAGAGGTCAACACGCCGCGAAAGAGTAAAAGAGGCACTGCGAGTGAAGCATTTAAATAAAGAAGAGAAAGAAACATTGTACGAAGTATGCGAGGAATATCAGGATATATTCCATCTTGCAGGGGAGCCGTTATCTAGAACAAGCGCGGTGAAGCATAAGATACCTGTGAGAGTTGACACCACTCCGATAAGCGTAAAGCCATATAGGTTGCCGCAGAAGCATAAGCAAGAGGTAGAAAAGCAGATCGGAGAAATGTTAGAAAGCGGAATAATTCGCGATAGCGAAAGTCAATGGAACGCGCCTTTACTAGTTATCCCGAACAAGATGGACGCGTCCGGCGTGAGAAAGTTAAGGATAGTCGTAGATTTTCGACGACTAAACGAGGCGACACTAGGCGATTTGTTTCCACTACCAAATATTGCAGAAATATTAGATCAACTTGGGAATGTGAAGTATTTCTCAACTTTAGATTTGGCGTCCGGGTATCATCAGATACCAATGGACGAAGAAAACAGGGGAAAGACAGCGTTTTCAACACCGCATGGTCACTACGAATATAACAGAATGCCTTTTGGATTAAAAAATGCGCCGGCGACGTTTCAAAGGTTGATGAATTCGGTCCTGATGAGACTGCGGGGTATGAAATGCTTCGTGTACCTCGACGATATCGTGATACACGGTGCGAGCTTGCAAGAGCACAGCAAGCGGCTACGAGAGATTTTTGACAGGTTGCGGAAGTATAATTTAAAATTGCAGCCAGATAAGTGCGAATTGTTCCGCAAAAAGGTCACGTATTTAGGGCATGTGATCACCGAGAAGGGTATATCGCCGGATCCGTCAAAGGTAGAGGCGGTCAAGGGATTTCCGGTTCCGAAAAGGGCGAAAGATATTCAGGCGTTCATTGGTCTGGCAGGATATTATAGGAAATTTATCGACCAATTCTCAAAAATAGCAAAGCCGTTGACACGACTGTTGCAGAAAGAAATAGCGTTCGAGTGGGAGCACGAGCAACAACAAGCGTTTGAAAGTTTAAAGGAAAAGTTAATTAGTGCTCCATTGCTCGCTTATCCGGACTTCGACAAGGACTTTATCGTGACAACCGACGCGTCGAGTTACGCGGTCGGCGCGGTGCTATCGCAAGGTGCGGTAGGTCAGGATCGACCGGTTGCATACGCGAGCCGAGTACTGAATAAAGCGTAGCAAAACTACAGTACGACAGAAAAGGAGTTACTCGCAAATGTGTGGGCAGTAAAGCATTTTAGGCCTTATTTATACGGAACGAAGTTCAAGATTATCACCGATCACAAGGCACTGGTGTGGCTTTTTAACGTAAAGGACCCCGGATCGCGGCTCGTGCAATGGCGTTTGAAATTGGAGGAGTACGACTACGAGATCATGCATAAGAAAGGGAAGGCAAATACCAACGCGGACGCGTTGAGCAGAGCTCCCGCGGAAGCATGCACGTGCGAAGCGAAGGAGAGCGAGAAAACGGAAGAAGAGAAGAGCGAGAGGCAAGAGCTAACCGAAGAGGAAAAGAGACAGATACTATACGAGTATCATGATTCACCGGTAGGCGCACACCAAGGAATAGCACGTACAGTAAAAAGAATAAGAATGAGGTACGACTGGCCTAAGCTGACAAGCGACGTGGAGAATTATAAAGTAGAAAATAAGGCCGATACGAGCAGTGAGAACCGGTTGGTCGTGTTCAAATAAAGACTTTATTCAGTATAAAAAACAAACGTTTCGGTCCCAACAATATTGGACCTTCCTCAGTGTATAAAAATTAGATTTAATAAGCTTAAACTCTCTACATCACTACGCAGTAAACAGGAAAATGTCAACAGAACTTGTCGTTGAAGAATAATAACAATCTTGTAATCGGTAGAACGTCTCATTGCAGCCGACGTGAAGAAATCAATAAATCGCTCGTGAAAAGTTCAAAGTAGAAAATAAGGCCGATACGAGCAGTGAGAATCGGTTGGTCGTGTTCAAATAAAGACTTTATTCAGTATAAAAAACAAACGTTTCGGTCCCAACAATATTGGACCTTCCTCAGTGTATAAAAATTATTTGAACACGACCAACCGGTTCTCACTGCTCGTATCGGCCTTATTTTCTACTTTGAACTTTTCACGAGCGATTTATTGATTTCTTCACGTCGGCTGCAATGAGACGTTCTACCGATTACAAGATTGTTATTATTCTTCAACGACAAGTTCTGTTGACATTTTCCTGTTTACTGCGTAGTGATGTAGAGAGTTTAAGCTTATTAAATCTAATTTTTATACACTGAGGAAGGTCCAATATTGTTGGGACCGAAACGTTTGTTTTTTATACTGAATAAAGTCTTTATTTGAACACGACCAACCGGTTCTCACTGCTCGTATCGGCCTTATTTTCTACTTTGAACTTTTCACGAGCGATTTATTGATTTCTTCAAGTGGAGAATTATATCTCAAAATGCGAATCCTGCCAAAAGAATAAGTTGTCACGGAAAATAAAAGTACCGTTAGTAATTACGGATACGCCGAAAAAGCCTTTCGAAAAATGCGCGCTTGATATTGTCGGACCGTTACCGGTGACAAGTAGCGGAAATAAATATCTGCTGACGTTTCAAGACAGTCTCACGAAGTTTAGTAAGGCGATACCCGTTCCGAATCAAGAAGCCGCTACGGTAGCAAGGGAGTTCGCGACAAAAATTGTGTGTGAGCACGGGATTCCGGAAACGATTTTAACAGATCGAGGAACGAATTTTGTAAGCGATCTATTTAAAAATGTTTGCAAGTTACTGCGAATAAGTAAAATACAAACGACAGTCTATCATCTGGAAAGTAACGGAGCGTTAGAGCGTTCGCATCGAACATTAGCCGAGTATATACGTCACTACGTGAATGAGGACTAGACGGACTGGGACGAGTGGGTGCCGTACGCAATGTTCGCGTACAACACGACACCACACACGGCAACAGGGTTTACACCCTTTGAGTTAATATACGGGAGGTGCGCAGAATTACCGACCGCCTTAACGAAACCACCGTCTACACAATACAATTTGGAAAACTACGCGCAAGAATTAAAAGAAAGATTGCGAGCGACAAATCGAGTAGCGCGAGAAAAGCTCAAAGAAGAAAAGGAAAAAGCAAAACGTTATTATGATAAAAAGACAAAGCAAGCAGCGTTTAGCGTAGGAAAAAAAGTCTTACTTTTCCACGAGACACTGAGAAGAGGCAGATCTAAGAAATTAGAATCGAAATGGATAGGACCTTATGTGATAATTGCGAAAACGTCAGACGTGACTTATGCAATCAAAGCAGGACGGCGCACGCAGAGTGTGCACGTAAATAGGCTGAAAGCCTTTATAGAAAGTTACAAGAAGAAAAAAAAACACTTACCGGGTTGCCTCACTCATCGTCGGACAAAACGATGAGGGGATGGACGACGGGCGGCAGGGGTCCCAGACATATAACGTTGTCCAGGTCGTCCAAATTATCCGGGTTGGTCTCCGGGTCGGGGGAGGCAGGCGGCGGAGGCCGCAAACACAAAAATACCACCTCCGGGGAGCCCGGTGATGACGGCGGCGGGCCCTCGGGGGTGTGAGGTGTCGCAGGGCGCGAGGGGGTGGAACCTCCGTCGAAACTATCCTCGGAGCTGGAGAAGGCCGAGCTGTCCTCCGAGCGCTCGTCCGCACTATCATCAGTGCATGAGGAATAAGTAAATAGCGACATGGTGGACACTAAAAACAGAGTTTTGTAGAAAAAGGGAAAGGGCACACTTGTAGTTTCGGATAACGAACACTTACACTAGTTGTAGAAAACACAAACAAAAAAGAAAACACACCGATGTACTCAGGTCGGAAACAAACGTGGTACTGGTGCTCGTTGACGTGAAGAGCGATGGTCCGAAGTGCAAAAGACAGCAGGGCGTCTCAAATGTAGGTCCTAGAATTAATATAAGCGGTAATAAAAAGAGCTTAGGTGACAGAGTAACGAACTCGGAGTACGACCGACGCTCGCGGTTCCACCTGTTAGGCGACACCGTTCGCGATAAAAGTAAAGTATAGTGTAGAAGGCGTATTGTATAAAACATTTTGCTTGCAGAAAAATGTTGTTAGTAAAAATAATAACAGTACTTACCTTTTGCGTCGCGTGGAGTGAAGCCGGAGACCAAGGATACCACGTACGAAAGTTCCAACACAATCCCGGCTTGTACTACGAAAAATACGGAACGATGCTCCACGCTAGCAAAAAGTGGAGACTAGTTGTAAGGTTAAACGTATCAACGGTATACACAAGAACGGAACGAACGGAACGTATGTTAGACTATATAGCTAAGGCGTGCGAAGACGTGGCGATAACGCACAGGAACAAAAAACTGTGCGAAGGGTTTGCCGCAGAGTTACAACAAAGATTGCAAAAAGTAGAAAAAATAGTAAAACGCGTTAAAACTATAGTGGGAACACAAAAACGTCGTCGAAGGGAGCTGGTTAACACAGTAGGTTCCGTCGCGAAAATTCTGTTCGGTACAATGGATGCCGAAGACGAGAAGCGAGTTTCGGAACAAGTAGAGTTGATAAACAAGAAACAGGCTGTTTTACAGCACGTGGTTAAAAATCAGCTGCAAGTGATAAACGCGACTATCGCTCACGTAGAAAACATTGAGGAGGTCGTAGATAGAAGTGAAAACAAGTTAAAAAACGCGATGGTTAAAATAACACAAAAGGTAGACAGTTACGCGCAGCAAGCCGAACTTAGCGAGTATTTTATGGAGTTAGGCAGCGTGATTACAGAACTCGAGTTTGACGTGGAAAGTATCATGGGTTACGTCACGGACGTACAAGCGAAGTTTGCGCAATTAGAGATGGTACCCGTCGAACTAATAATAAAAGGCCTCCAAGACGCGAATAATTGGTCTGCCCACGGATTACATTTTCCATTCGTCATAACACTGGAAAATTGGTTAACGATAAAAGAGTACGTCACGGTTAGCGTGTATTGTAAGAACGCGAATGTGTATACCGTCGTCAAGTTTCCACTAGTAGCTCCGGTAGAGTATGACTTGTTGAGGGTAGTGCCCTTGCTGGTGCACGACCACGATAATGTTTTTAAGGTCGCAAAAGTAAAGTTCGAGGTAGTTGCGATAGATGAAAATAAACAAACATACTCCGTTGTAAAGTTGCGCCAGCTAGAAAAATGTAAAAACGTTGGAGATAATTATGTCTGCGATAATATGGAATCGGTGTACAAGGTACACGCGGACGCACCATGCGAGGTGCAGGCGTATGTTAGTAATTCAGGGGAATTTTCCAATTGTAAAGAAGGAACTGTAATTTCGAATTACACGATATGGATAAAGCTAGAAAAAGCGAGTGTATGGCTGTACTTAATCCCGAAAAGCGAGTCGGTGGTAATATCGTGCGAAAATCGAAAAGAAGCAACGGAAATTGTAAACGAAGTCGGAGAGATTAAGTTGTCGGAAAAGTGTAAGTTGGTGACGTCAACTGTAACGATTCGCACCAACAAGGTGGTGAACGGCGAACAAATTAACACATATTTGCCACGATTCAATCTTTCAGTGTTAAAAGCAAAACAATGGACGATTGGTGAAGAACCGATTGTGTTAGAAAACATAACACAGAGTAAAACGCAAATTGAGAAAGTAAAATCAAAAATAACGGAATTAACGGACGAAGTAAACGANAGTTCGTTTTTTGAAAATCCGCATCTTATCTATCCGACTACGTCAAGTGTGACGATAATAGTGATAATTATTGTACTAATTATATATAAAGTAATAAAAAGTAAAGAAAAAGCAGGATTGGCACGCGGCGCTGTGAAGTCGCGTAACGCAGAACAGCGTGAAAAGCGGCGAAACGCTCGCGCGCAAAACGTCGAGACCGTCGCGCTGTAAGTACGCCGCGTAGTGTAGTATGTAAAATACAAAGATAGTGTAGTAACATGCAAAATTGTACACAAGTAGGTTTAAGGATTGCGACGGAAAATGTTACNGACATTTTCCTTTTTCCCGGAAGGGGGGAAATGTTGTGCGCCAATTTTTGTAAAGAAAAGGTTAAGAAAGGTGAGGCCATTGAGCAATGTGATGAGACATCATTGTCATTGCTCAATGACCTGGGCAGGTTGCAGAAAGGTAGCAGTTCTAGGAAGAACTGCTGGTTGCCACCGGGTGCGACACATCGCCGCATTGTCCGAAGTGCAACGCAGCATGTGTCGACACTGGCACCGGTAACTAGCACGGCCGTTGCTAGGACCGGTGGGCCTGCTGAATCAGCGCGATCGATCTACTATAAATCGATCGTGCGGATGAAGCAGGGAGAGACCGTGATAGGACTGCTAGCTCACTGTGTGGCTCCGCAAGCCGGAGAGTTTACCGCAGTGAAGCATAGCCATGTAAGGAACATTGTAAAGATCAGGAGCAATAAAGGATAAATTCAGTAAGTTCAAGAGTAGAACTTAATCTCTTATCACCCAACCACCTCGACATCCAACAACAGACAGATCGTGAGTAGCTGTTGAATACTGTGTGGCTCCGAGTCCATCCGGAAAGTTTACCGCAGTATAGCAACGGCTAAGTGCCAGTGTAAAGCGTGCGTTAACTGTACTGAAAAAATAGTAATAAACAACGCCTGTTTATATTACAAGATTCTTATTCTTCACCGAAGTCCTTCATCTTCCCGATCACAACACTATGTTTTGAGATATCTGTCAGCTGTGGTGTGTCTCTTTTAATGTTACACATATGTTTCTTAATTTTTGTTTTTAATTGTCTCTTTGTTTGTCCAACGTAAGTCACACAGCAATCTTTACAACAAATTTTATAGACAACATCTATGCTCGAATCATGAACGATATGATCTTTGTGAACTCTTATTAAAGTATTAAGCCTATTAAGACATTTATAATCAATAAGGATGTTCGAACTTTTGAATGCATAGGATACAAATTTGGACAAATAATTGATGAAAGGAAAAACTATAATGTCCTTTTTAACTAGGTGTGACACATTATTTGGAGCAGGGATGAATTTCTTAGATATCAGCTTATTTAGTCTTGAATTGATGGAATTAAAAATAAGATCGAGCGGGTAACCATTATCAAGAAGGGTGTCGATGCAAAAAGAATATTTTTTTCGTGGAAGTCAGGATGGGAGAGAAGAAAGGCTCTATCTATGAGACTGTAAATCGTTTTTTGTGACACAGAGGATGGTTGGAAAAGAAGGATAAAAATCTTCCAGAAAAAGTTTTTTTATGGAACCAATCGATCTTAAGAGAAAGATTGACAACGCTAATAGATAAATCAAGAAAGCTGATAGAACGATCTTTCTCAAGTTCTGGCGTAAATTTCCAGCGCTCATGAAATGAATTGAAGATTTTTAGTATTCTGTTGATATCGTCTTTAGGAGCCGCAAGAAGAATGTCATCGACATATTTATAATATAGAGGCAGACGAATATTGATTTTGTGTATTGCTTTGTTTTCGATGTCTTGTAATACTAAATCAGCAATCACAGGGGACAGTGGTGATCCCATCGGCGTACCGTAGGTCTGCTTATAGATAATGTTGTCAAAGACAAAATATGTAGACGTGAGAAGAAAAGAGATCGCGTTCAGAAATTCATTGAGAAGGAAGTGGTTTTTTTATGAATATGGTGCCACCTGTTTTTAATGCAATTAATGGCCAAATCTGTGGGAACATTTGAATAAAGAAGAAAACGGCGTTAAGAGAAATGAGAACCTCTGAGTCATTCAGTTTGAGATTAGAGAGAGTTTTGAATAAATCAAAACTGTTGGATACATTACTTCTGAATGTAGGAAGACTGTTAATGATAATTTTGTGTAGGAAAGTGGCAAGAGAATATAACGGGCTGTTTTTTGAAGAGACAATAATTCTGAGCGGAAAATTGTCTTTATGGATTTTCGGAAGGCCATAGGCCTTTGGTAATAATTTGTCACTGGACCTAAGCAAAAAATATTGTTTTTTCTCAATGTAACCCAAGTTAAGCCATCTTTTTCGCATGTTATTTAGACTCGATTTGATTTTTTTAATAGGATTAATAGTTGTGATCTGATAAGTTTTTTGGTCACTCAAAAGTACGTTCATTTTTCGAGCATAGTCACATCTATCCATCGTCACGGTAGCGTTGTCTTTATCAGCGCGTGTAAAAATTATATCAGGATGCAACTTTGTATAACGGACGCATTCATTGAACGCATGTAACATTCTTTTTTTAGTGTTAGAGAGAGAAGGTCTTTTATCAAGAAAACTCTGAAGCGCTTAGAAACCACAATATTTCTTATTTTGGCCTTAAAATCGTTCTTATGCTTTCTAAGGTTAAACTCCGTATCTTTGATGAAATTATAAACAAGTTTATTTTTGTTTTGCAAATGGGAAGGCAATGTCTTTTTCCGAATTGTAAGAGACTAGAGACTATATCAAGGATATGTTTACTGGAAATATTTATGAACCATTTATTGTTAGTAAAATTAAGCGGATTGGAAAAAGTTTTGTTGTAAAAAGAAGAAGGTGAAATGAGAATAGATTTTCGTAGTGTATGATCATTCTGTGGCGGGGTTGTATTTTTTTTAAAAGAGATGCTATTGGGATCTGATTTGTTTATCGTATATTGATACGATATTGGTTTAATCTTCCTACATTTTTCAAGTTCAGTTTTTTTCTTAAGCCACTTTAATTTTTGATCTAGTTTTTGGAGGAGTCTAACGTAGAAATTTCTGAATAAAATTGAATGGTGTTTTATTAAGCTAAGCCAAA
This sequence comes from Pseudomyrmex gracilis, assembly GCF_002006095.1. NCBI lineage: Eukaryota > Metazoa > Arthropoda > Insecta > Hymenoptera > Formicidae > Pseudomyrmex > Pseudomyrmex gracilis. Next base: position 11,786 of record NW_018022361.1, read on the forward strand.
TGTAAGGTGGAAAGAAGCTGGAGAGTTTACTTGAGATGTGTATAATTTTGCATTTAAGATCGTGAGAGGATCTATGTAAATAAAAAATCTCGATGTTTAAAAGTCTAATACTTATAATATTTAACAAGTTATCAAGTTTTCGAACGGCAATCTAATGTGATACATGAATATTATGCTTAATAATAGATCGTAGGTGAACAGGAAAGATATTATTATGTTTACAATTTAAGAAGAAATTAATAGGTGAAATCACTTTAACAGCTTTATAATTCAAATTGATCTAGTTTTTTAGAAGTAATATTCCTTCATTACCGAACATGGATCTTAAAACGTTACAATTGAAACAATGGTTGTTAAAAGAATGACAATAACGCATTTCTTCGACCAGCGCAATATAAAATAAATATATTGATAAACATATATTGATAAATAAAGTAGTATATGATACCTTTAGTACAAACTAGTATAGAAAGTGAAGTGACAAAGAACAGTCTCGTGATGTATATTTTATGAACATGTTATCGTCAAAGCCCGAAGCACGGGTGTTCCTAGAATTGTTTGGTCAATGCGGAGCCAAGCGTCTTGGTCAAAACCCAAATGGACATTTGAGACGTATACAATATTTTGTTTGTATCATATATTATCTTACACGTGTGGGCTGGCACTTCCTCTCCGTGAAGATTTAACCTAATTAATCTATTCTATATAATGTCAGTGCGATAATAGCGTACAGTAAAAAGTACGCTAAAAAAAATTATTTTTAGAGGAACACCCGTGCTTCGAGCTTTGACCATTTTTTTAATAGTTATATTACTATTTTATAACAGATAAAAGAATATTTATATAACAATTTCATTAACAATTAATTAATTTATATCGCAGTTATATATCATTTTAGTAATCTATATAATTGTTATATAATCTTTCATTTACTACTGCAACAGTAATAAGGGAAGGTTTGGCAAGACGGGGAGCGAGGCAAGACGAGGTAGCCTCTGTATTACATCAGAACTTTTCAACTGATTACGTGACTGCATAGAAATCTTATGGCGTAAACCGCTCGCCGTGCGCGCTTATATGTAATATTCCTATATTGCTCGTTTGGATTGAAAAGTTCCGAAAACATCACGGGGTACAGACAATATCGTTTTCTCACTCTGTTAGAGGAAATGTGCCTTCTGCGCATGCACTGAATCGTGAGAGTGGAGGTTAGTGGGAATGCCATGGGGATGCGCAGAAACCATATTATATATAGCTGAAGCAAAACTACGTGGCAATATGTAAGGTTAGAAATGTCGAGTAGAAAAAAATGTTATTTATGCAATCGCAAGCTGTCAAGAGAAGATCATATTTTGGTACATGGGTAAGTCTTATAAAAAAAGTATTCGGTACTAACCCTTCTTTGCAAAGTCTGCGCAGTATATAAGCTGCGCAGCCTACTCCACTAACTCGGAATCTTGAGCATGCGCAAAACAGTCAATACATCTATTGTCTGTCTCACTTCATCGGCGTAGAAATCGCTAATGGAAAGCAGGGTTGGGTTCACGTATTATACATGAAATATTGTACATTGTATTTTATCAAAACAAATGTTTGTATAATAACAATTATACAACTAAACAACAACTATACAGTTTATAATTTGTTTAGTTGTTGTTTAGTTATGTAAGCATCAAAGTTGGGCATGTATTATACCGTATAATATTATACGTGCCCAACTTTGATGCTTACATAATCTAATGCAGCTAACAATTATGCAACTAAACAACAACTATACAAATTATAAACTGTATAGTTGTTGTTTAGTTGTATAATTGTTATTATACAAACATTTGTTTTGATAAAATACAATGTACAATATCTCATGTATACTACGTGAACCCAACCCTGATGGAAAGTATATGAAACGAGCAATATAGGAGTATTACATATATGCGTGCGCGAGTTGGAAGGCTCTGTATTACATGATTGAAACACACCAATTACAATCAAGCATATACATACGTTAGATGTGTCGCCATTGTCGCTAACAGTGATAAGCGAGCCAGCGCGGTATGTGGCTGTGTGATAAAGTTACATGCAATTTTGTCATTTTTGATTTTCTTATTATTTTTGAACATTCTTTTCTCTGTGATATTGGTATAAATATATTTAACAATTAGTGATAAATTGAGATTACTCTCAGGCTCTATAAGTCTTATTAAACTAATAATATCTGAATATAGGGACATTAAGAGCCGTTCGCAGGATGTGCGTGAATGTGCTTTTTTTTCTTTTTTTTTCTTAATATTGTTGGGAAATCAAATACTACCATGATCAAAACTTAACCGGAATTTTTAATTTAAACCTCGCGGGCTTATCGGTTTAGAATTCTGTTGTTTGTGTCACGTTGGCAGCACTGTTACGGACACCCATGCTAAGCTTCTGCTTATCAGCTGTTCATTTACCTTTATGACAGTGATTTCTTTACATCAAGTTTTTACGTCGCGGTGATTTTTACAATGGATTCAAAACTTGAACAACGTTCTTGCATTAAATTTTGCTATAAAAATAAAATTAAATGTTACAAAAGTGTTATGGTGACGATACTCTATCGAAAACACAAGTGTACCAGTGGTATGAACGCTTTAAAAGTGGTCGTGAGACTGTTGAGGACGATGCTCGTCCTGGGAGGCCATCGACATCGAAAACTGATGAAAACGTCGATGAAATCCGACAATTGTTGATCGAAAATCGCAAATTGACGATAAGGGAGATAGCTGAGACCACCAACATATCATTCGGATCCGTCCAGAGCATTTTGCGTGAGGATTTGGGTCTGAGGCGAGTCACTGCGAGATTGGTGCCAAAAGAACTGAATTTCGTGCAAAAATTCTCGTGAGTTTCTCGTCAAAAACAACACCAATACCATTCAACAACCGCCCAATTNACCTGATCTGGCACCATGTGACTTCTTCCTATTGGATCGACTCAAAAAACCACTACGAGGAACTCGTTTTGAGAGTGTGGAGGCAATAAAGCTAAAATCGCTGGAGGCACTAATGGCTATACCAAAAACCGACTTCCAGAAAAGCTTCGAGGGGTGGATCAAACGCTGGCACAAGTGCATCGCAGCCGACGGGGACTACTTTGAAGGGGACAACTTGAATTTTGAAGAATAAACATGTACTTTTCTTTTTATGAATAAATTCCGGTTATTTTTTTTATCATGGTAGTATAGTAAGGTGATGGTCGTATTAAGAAATTTGTGAAGTAAAATGTAATTAGTATAAGGTCGCATACGTGGAAATTAGGAAGTTAAAACATAAGATAGTCACGTATGTTCGATTGTGACACAGTTAAGTGTGTTGTAAAGAGAGAATATTGCTTAATCAGCAAGGATGGCAGATCCGTCTCCGAGAGCTGATCAAGCAAAGATGAGCGAGTTGCGCGATCATCTCGTGCAACGTTGTTTAGGATAAGACAAGGTGATGCTCTCAATTCGGTGATATAAAAAGTGATGTGACAGAGTTGAGAGCAGAAGTTCGAGAACTACCGCCGAGTTGTACTAGTTGTAAGAAGCTAAGCAGTAAATCGTCAAATAAAGTTAATTTAACTATTGAACGAAGGCGGAGTTACTTCTCCCCGAATCCAAACGAAAAATCCTGTAAAAAGAATCCGATACCGTCGTAGCGGTATAACATTTTGGTGGCAGCGGTGGGATAGATTGAAACAGTCAGGAAGACACGATCTATCATGCAGGAATCCAGAAGACCGATTCGCGTAAAAGAAAAAAGGAACGACGGATAAAAGTAATAAAAATTCTTTTATCTAGTGGTCACGACTAAGTTTATTTAAAACGTGTTCAGTTAAAAAAAAAAAAAACACGGGTGACCAGCGAAGAAGTTTCTTGACACCTGTAACAAAGAAAAGGCGAGTTAGTCTCACGTTACGGGCGGTAGAACTGACTTACCGCAATTGAAACAGCGTACAACAACGTAAGCCAAAAGAAGTTAAAAGGCGCGACAAAGAAACAGCGGGTGTTACCATATCATAAAAGTACCACGGTAATACGGCAAAAGTAAGCAAAGAAAACTGAGGGTCAAGGCGACTGCGGCAAGAAAGCGGAAGCAGCAGGACGATAAGGACCGGGACCAGCACTACGGTAAAAAAAAACTTTTTCGAGTTGAGTACCCCGAGGAGCAGTGTACGCGAAAACGCAACGTAAGCAGAGTAGCAGCGGCAGCGGCGGACGGCAGCGGTAGAAGCGGCAGCGGCGGACGGCAGCGGTAGAAGCGGCAGAAAGCAGTGGCGACGGCATCAAGGGGCCAACAGCGGAACCAAAGTCGTCGTGACATTGTAGCTACGATGCGTCAATTACTGTAAGTTAAGATATAAGTTGTAAAAGGGCGAACGGACAAGCGAATGTCTGAAAACTGGCATTTACGACGATCCGACAGTTGCGAGGGTAGGCGCGAGGTTCATACTGAGCCGATAAACCGAACTAGAAAATTTATACCGTCACAAGAACCAAAAACCGCGCCGGCTGCGTTGTATCAAGAACTGAATATATTTAGGCGAACGTTGGTATTTTGCGATAGCGACACAGAATTATATCCGCACGTGGTAACCGAACGGGAATTTCCATTTGATCTGGACGGTAGCATTGCCGGACATCTGCGAAACGGTGGACTCATGAGCGCACGGGCTCACAGACGCGATTACTCTCTAATATCGTTTGAAAGTGAAGTATTTCGTGCAAGAGATCAGGTCGAAATGAATAACGACAACGTTGAACAAACAACCGATGAGCGCAGAACAAACCATGCTCGAGGGGAAGTCGATCAAGAAATTAACCAAATGCGTAACGCATTGGTCGGGGATAACTCCGCGGGGAACGAAGCCGCGGGAACAAGCGAACAAAGTCTTAGTCCAACAGAAGTAATATTGCGACAGTTGGTGCGATCGTTTGACTTATTAAGTACACGTATGACCACGGTGACAAGACACGTGAACGAACTACGTGACAGACAACATAACCCGCAAGCGCTGGGAAACGACGAGCCGTTAAGACACGACAATACATTAAACTTAACTTACGGACGAACGGCCACGGACGTATGCAACCAAACTGCACACTTACTCGTATATATAACGCCAAAGGAAGCACGTGGAATGATATTTCCACGTTTGATGGGAAATCACAAACGCAGTTGCGAGAATTTCTAAGCGCGTGTAATTATGCGGTAAAAAATATAAACCCGGTAGATGAGCAAACGTTACTGGAAGCTATCCTGTGCACTAAGTTAAAGGGACGAGCACTCCTAGATTTTGAAACGCGGGATATATACAGTTTTGAGCAGTTGAAATTTGAGATAGAAACCACGTATTCAACAAAAAGAGACACAACTGTGAATTGCAAATAGAGTTCAGCTCAGTAAAACAAAAGAATGACGAGAGTGCGCTAAATTTTGGTCAGCGAGTAAATCAACTCGCGATGGAGCTATATGAGTCCATGGTAGAAGGAAAAGAACGAACTACGGGCCAAAAGCGTACGATTTTGGAAACTGTTAAAAAGCAGGCATTGCACCACTATCAAATCGGGTTGCAAGAGGATTTAAGGTTAATTGTGCGGTCGCGCAGATATGACACGCTCCAGGAGGCAATAACCGGGGCAAGCGCGGAGAAAAAGGTCGCGGGAATAAAATCAAGAAATAGAGCGCAATATCAGGCACGTGGCAATAAAAGTTACAATTGCTATAAATGCGGCAAGACCGGACATTTTGGACGAGAATGTCGGTCTGGAAAGGTGTCTTTGCCTAAGCCAAGTGGCAACCGGATAAATGCAATAGAGAAATACTGCAATTATTGTAAAAAGACAGGACACCTACGAGAAAACTGCTGGTCGCTGAATGGCAGGAAAAACGATAAAAATTACACCGCGCAAAAACAAGACGCGCGGCACGAGAAAAGAAAAGCCAAAGCGACAGTAGCGTAACGTCAGGAAGTGACGAAGAAGAAGACAAAAGAAAGAAGAAATCTGTCTCCGTAGCAGAATTACAAATGACCGAGGTAAATACAGCACAAGCAGGGTTAGATTTACCTGTAGTACCGATAAGAGAGGCAAAAGGAAGCCAGGTGGAAATGTTATATGATACAGAGGCAACAGTCTCACTGATTAAGCAAAAATATCTGAAAGGCGAAACACCGGCAGAAAAAACCAAGCTGGAGATAACCGGAGTTACCGGATATAAAACTTGCGATTGGAAGAATCAAGCACATATACAATTGAGAAACAGAAGAATAAAACATGCAATATATGTGGTAAAAAACGACTTTCCAATTAAGTACCAAGGAATACTTGGAAGTGATTTCATTAGGAAATATAATGCCGTACATAACTACAAGGAAGGACGGCTTGAGGTAGGTAAAGATTCAATGACACTGCGTCCGTATCAAAGCGTAGTGTTGCAACCAAGAAGCGAAACCATCGTACAGGCAATCACGGATAGCAATCAGGTCGGCATAATAGAAGCAGAGGAAACACGGCCTGGAGTATTCATGGGATGTTGTCTACAGCCGGAAAAATATTTGTGCCCAGTAAGTATAGTAAACACTATAGAAGAAAGAGTGGAAATAAGTACACCATGAGTAAAAGTAGGAGAACTAAGCGAAGGCGGGGAAAAAGAAAGCGAAGTTTTAAACGTAAGCGTCGAAACGGAAGGAAAGGCGCGAGGTGAAAAAGTAAAGGAGGCGCTACGCATGCAGCATCTAAATACGGAAAAAAAGCAAGTCTTGTTGGAGATTTGCAAAGCGTACAACGATATATTTTATTTGGCAGGAGAACCATTGACTAAAACTAACGCAGTGACACACAAGATACAGGTAAAAAGTGACACCGCACCAATCAGTGTTAAACCGTATCGTTTGCCAGAGAAGCATAAACAGGAAGTAGATCGGCAGATCAAAGAAATGTTAAAAAATAAGAAATAGTAAGAGCGAATGGAACGCACCACTCCTAGTCGTGCCAAAGAAAATGGACGCGTCGGGCATCAGGAAGTTGAGAGTCGTTGTAGATTTTAGACGGCTGAATGATGTCACGATCGGGGATTCATTTCCGTTGCCGAATATAACTGATACTCTCGATCAGTTGGGAAATGCCAAATACTTTTCGACTCTTGATCTGGCTTCTGGGTATCATCAGATACCAATGGAAGAAAAGGATAAGTTAAAGACGGCGTTTTCAACACCGTACGGGCATTATAAATATAATAGGATGCCTTTTGGGCTGAAGAACGCGCCGGCAACCTTTCAAAAATTGATGAATGCAGTCTTGATGGGGTTGCAAGGAATAAAGTGTTTTGTCTACCTAGATGACATAGTTATACACGGGGCCAGCCTAGAAGAACACGGAAGACAAATAAGAGATGTATTTGATAGACTGCGAGAGTATAATCTCAAGTTACAACCAGACAAGTGTGAGTTCTTTCAAAAGGAGGTGACGTATTTAGGTCACGTGATTACAGAAGAAGGAATTTCGCCAGATTTAATGAAGGTGGGTGCCGTAACAAAGTTCCGTGTGCCGGAAAAAGTAAAAGATATCCAGGCGTTCATCAGACTAGCAGGTTATTACCGCAAGTTCATTGACCAGTTTTCAAGGATTGCAAGGCCGTTGACACAGCTGTTGCGCAAAGGAGTCGCGTTTAGCTGGAGTCAGGAACAGCATTGCGCGTTCGAAACCTTGAAAGAAAAGTTGAGTAACGCGCCGTTACTTGCGTATCCGGATTTTAATCGGGAGTTTATTGTCACAACAGACGCATCAGGTTACGCTCTCGATGCAGTGTTATCACAAGGGGAAATAGGTCGCGACAAGCCGATAGCGTACGCTAGCCGAGTGTTAAATAAGGCAGAGCGCAATTACAGCACTATCGAGAAAAAGTTGCTCGCTATCGTTTGGGCCGTGAAACATTTTAGGCCATATTTGTATGGAACAAAGTTCAAAATTGTGACAGACCATAGAACATTGGTGTGGCTGTTTAATGTGAAGGATCCCGGATCGCGGCTCGTGCGCTGGCGTCTCACGTTGGAGGAGTACGATTACGAGATAGTGTATAAGAAAAGGAAATCTAACACCAACGCGGATGCACTGAGCCGAAGTCCCGCGCTGGAAGCGAACACGTGCGAGGCGAACGAGGTAATGAAAGAGACAGAAGAGAACAAAGTGAGTGAGACATGTGAGCTCACGGAGAAGGAACGAAGACAGATACTGTATGAGTATCATGACACCGGTAGGCGCTCACCAGGGAGTAGCGCGGACGGTAAAAAGAATCCGTCAAAATTATGATTGGCCAGGTTTGGTAAAAGATGTAGAAACGTACGTTGCAAAATGTGAATCGTGCCAGAAGAACAAACTTTCGCGGAGAATAAAATCACCTCTAGTAATTACGGATACACCACAGGAGCCGTTTGAGAAGTGTGCACTGGATATTGTCGGGCCGTTACCGATATCAAGTTACGGAAATAAATACTTGCTTACGTTCCAGGACAGTCTTACCAAGTTTAGTAAAGCGGTGCCGATACTGAACCAAGAGGCCGCAACCGTAGCGAAAGAATTCGTTACGAAAATAATATGCGAACACGGCATTCCGGGAACTATGTTAATTGATAGGGGTACAAATTTCGTTAGTGAGCTATTTAGGAACGTATGTAAATTGCTGAAAATAAGTAAAATGCAAACGACTGCGTATCATCCAGAAAGCAACGGGGCGCTGGAGCGTTCTCATAGACCATTGACGGAGTATATCCGCCACTTTGTAAATAAAGACCAAACGGATTGGGACGAGTGGGTGCCATACGCAATGTTTGCGTATAATACCACGCCGCACACGGCAACGGGATACACGCCGTTTGAGCTCGTGTATGAAAGGCAGGCGAAGTTACCGACGGCGTTGGCCAAGTCGCCTTCGACGCAATATAACTTAGATAACTATGTACAAGAACTAAAAGAAAGATTAAGCGCTGCGAATTGCGTGGCGAGGGAAAATCTCAAAGAAGAAAAGGAAAAGGCCAAGCAGTATTTTGACAAGGGTGCAAAAACAGTTACATTCAAGATCGGGGATAAAGTGTTAATGTATGATGAAACGTTACGCAGGAGCCGATCTAAGAAGTTAGAATCTAAGTGGATAGGACCGTACGAAGTGGTTGCGAAAGTAACTGATGTGACGTATACAATTAAAGCCAAGCTGAGACGTCCGAGGACGTTGCGTCACTATCACCCTCACAAAAAATCGGAGGAGGCCCCGCAGCCAAACCGACACCAGGCACGCATAGCAGGGAGGTGCGGAGATGCACGACGCACACCGTCGGAGACCAAGCGAAAATGATTCGTTTGACATGTTTTTTTTTTGTGATCAAGTTAGTGGTTGGACGACTGACAAGACACTGACGCTCGTTGTCGCGGAAATCACGTTAAAAAAAAATGGGTTAAAGAAGTGTGGAAAAGGTTGCGGTACTAAGAATTAGTTGTAAAGACAGCGTAACACGCTGAAATGAACATAGCGATGAGCTTATCGTGACGCCACCGCCCGCGGTTCCACGTGCAACGCTGGGTAACCGTTAGCTGTTTTAAGAAGAAGTAAGCGACAACTTCCGCGTAGTAGAAGTGTGTGAATAGGTGTCTGTGTGCAAATGTTTTGTTTCTTTTTCTGTAGTAATTTTTTTTTAGGGTATTGCTAGTTTGTGGCGTTGGTATAGCCAAAAGCTACGAGATTAGAGAGTTCGATCAGGAACCGGGAATCTATTTCGAAAAAATAGGGGAGTATTACCGCGTGGAGTCGGATTGGAAGGTCGCCGTTAGCGTAGATGTAAGCACTATGCGACATAGATATAATCAGTTACATGAGTTCACTGAAAAAACTCAATATTATTGTAAAGAGCTAGAGTACCTCGATGGCGTTGCGAAAATGAATTGCGAAAGCATAACCGCGTTATTGAATAAAGACAAGGAGCAATTAAAAGCAATGTTAGCACACATTAACTTCTTAGAAAGTAGTAGTGCAGTAGGTAAAAAACGAGGTCTGGTAGACGGAGTTGGTTCTTTGGCCAAGTATTTATTTGGTGTAATGGATGCTAATAGTGAAAAATTAATAAACGACCAGCTGGACGCGCTAAGTGCCGGCCAGGAAATTTTAAATGGAGCCGTAAAAAGCCAGCTCCGGATATTAAACAAAACCGTTATACATTTAAATAATTTAGAGGGTGTTTTGCATAGTAACGAAGTAGTGTTGTCAAATGTAACAAGTAGGTTGAGTGAGGCGTTAGACGAGTATGCGCAACGCGGAGTGCTTTGTTACTGACGGAGTATTTTGTTACGGTGAACGCAATCATATCGGATTTGCTTCGAGACATTGAGCGAATCATAGAGTTTACGTTACACTTAAGACGCGGCGTAATACACCCGGCGGTGATATCACAGAAAGTGATATTGGCACAGGTACCGGAGGCGGTTCCAAAATTGCCGGAAGGAATGCAGTTTCCTTTCAAAGTTTCAAGGGAAAGCTGGCCGCTTGTAGAAAAAGCGAGGTCACAGCGTATGTAAAAGGATCAGATATTGTAACAGTGTTGAGCCTTCCGTTGATGTCATATCCTGTCTATGAGTTAGTGAACGTCGTTCCGTTGCCTGTACATAGTCATGGAAATGTGTATACGTTTGTAGACGTAGGACATAGTATAATCGGCGTAGGCAGAGAGGGAAAAACGTATTCAGAGTTGTCCGAGGAGGAGTTAAGTAAGTGTAAAAACGTTGGTAGACATTATTTTTGCGATAAAAATACGCCAGTGTACTACGTGAATAGTAAGTCACCGTGTGAGGTGCAAATGTATTTACGAGAGGGTGGTGATGAGTGTGATTTGTGGTATGTGGCAACGAACCAAACACTGTGGGTCGCGTTGCGAGATCCCTTGACGTGGCTGTACTCCACACATACTAAGGAGGAGGTCACGATACAGTGCGCGGGGGGCACAGAGCACGTGGCAACTATCAAGAGGCACGGTAGTGCCTCGCGCCAAGTATANACATATTTTATTAAACAGTTTGTTGTGACAGTTTTGCTCAATTATTTAAAGGATGCTGTGACCTCACGAGTGTTCTATCTGCAATTTATTATTATTTTAATGAAGAAGATCCGAATCAATAAACGGAAACGTCTATTGATTTAATAAACATTATTTCTCATACACGATCATCTTGTATTTTACTGCCCACATCGACCTTTTGATTACTTCCTTGTATTTTATCATTATTATTAATGTAAATATAATTTCGTTTGTGAATAACAAAAGAAATATAAATTCAGAAGTTTTTCACAAATTCGTGAGATGCACAGAATTGTTTCCATATTCTGTCAGAATATAAAAAATAAACTGTCTGAATAACGACAAAACAACAAAATAAACTGATATTACATTTTCCAATTACACAATTGAACAATTAAGTAATCACACAATTACTGATACGTTTACGTGTGTTTAGAACTTCATTTAATTAAATACATTGAGGTGTTTCATTCGACGTATGCGGTGGCTCATACTTTCTTAACACTGAGATCACTGTGTTGTTTTCTACTTGCAATTCCACTGGCACATTGCCGTTATTAAATCGTGATACTTTAGGCGGCTTCGCTTACGCGCCATCCAAATGAACGACTGCGAAAGATATTTTAATAAACAACTATATACGAAACAAGAATATCAAGAGGCACGGTATGCCTCGCGCCAAGTATATGCGCAAACGAAGTGCGCGCGAGCTGCGCGAGGTACCCCGTGCCTCTTATACGCGAAAATGGCCAAATGGCAATATCGAGATTTTCCGATCTCAACAACGGCTAAACCGATCGAGTTCNGCCTAGACTCAATCGAAAGTTGAGATCAAGGCACAAAAAAAAGTATTTTGCGGTTTTTTTCCTCCGTGCCTTCCGAACGGAAATATCTCGATACAAAGTGTGAAATCGCGAAAAACTATGTTTATATTTTTCGTTCACGTCGTCTTGGGATCGCTTGAGCGTACTTCGCCTCTTGTTGTTGCCACCAGGCAATACTTTCGTGTAGAATAGCCTCGCGCCAAGTATGTAGTAGTATGAGNTGAGAATTTACACAAGACGTAGTCACGCTGCTGTACGGTGACAGGCAGTGAAGTGCATTGTTGAAAGGCTGTGT